>NC_136261.1:416476346-416713973 GCF_964187855.1 Myxine glutinosa
ACGTTTGTGGGGGGAGGGTGGGCAGTAGGCAATACCTTAGCCCAGGTAGATTTGCATAGATAGTGTGCTCTGATTGTCATGAAGAAGAAGAAGCCCCATGTATCATAAGTAGGGATCCGGTAGACCGTATGTCGTGCAAGAGCGTATTTTCGTTCCCATCACGAGGGGTGGGGTTATGTTAATTGGTGAAGGACTATGGGTAATTAATCCCTTGTATGTAATGGCCTCTGTTATTTTCCTCTGTTTCTTATGACACCAGCAACACACACAGATAGCCAGGCAATCACGCATTTATAACACTAAATAAAAACCAACTGGAAGCAGGACATTGAAAACTACCACTGATACCACCGACCTGGTGAGCACACAGGCACAGGAGGTCCGGGAGGCGACGCCCTGAAGAGCAGTGATTGGTCCGGATTGATTGGCGCAAGGACTGCTAAGATGGGATTAGTGATTGGTGGAGTAGGCACGGATGAAGTCAGAGCATCGAGTTTAAAATAACGCTCTCCCCGACATTTTTTCCTCTTTGCTGTCCCTCTAGAAGACAAAAGACGTTGTTCCGACATTTTCTGCCCCTTACACCCGGGAGATCATAGCGAACGGTGGCATTTTTGCTCTCTTGCGTTGGGCATTGGTGCTGTGCAGTCAGCATTTCATATCCGTAACTTTGGGTTTTGACGATCGTGAGGAAAGGCGGTCGTGGCTTGTGGACTCTGGCACGCTTGGCCGTGGCTTTGTGATGGCTGAGGGCCATGCCGAGTGAACCGGAGAGGCGGCGGTGCTGTGTGGAGCAGAGACGAGTGAACGGGCGCGGCCTGCTCGCTGCGCACTCGACAGCTAGAGGGGTGAACTGTGCACGGAGGCCTGGTTCCTGCTCGCGTGCTGCACGACAAAGCGTGCTGTTCCCGCCAAGGACGCGGGGGTTTGGACGATTCCTAACGAGGTTTAAGAGCAGATCGGAGCTATGTGCCCACTAAACAAACACACATTTTTTACTTTCGTTCTTTTATATTTCCCTATGTGTGTATTTGAGTCTGTCTGGGGACGTCCCATTTAGGATATTAGTTTAACGTGAATTTTTTTGTTGCTGGCATTTATTTTCAATAAACCTGTATATTTTGAACATTTTAATTGTGTGTCGGTTTGAGTTAATTGTTGCAGGTTCAAAGACTGCTGGTGGACCCCGACTTCCCCCCCCTCTCCCCCCCAGCCCCACCACCCACTCTTCCCCCGTGCGTATAATGAAGGTGCGCCATAGGTTTGAACGCCTTGGAGTTAAAGCTCGTTTGGTCATCTGTGTCGCCCTGCGGTGTTCACGACAGGGCAGACACGACAATAACATTACCCCGTACCCCTCCATCTACCAAATGGTACACCTGGACACTCACCTTTCTGAGAAACCTCAGAGGAGATTTCCAGGAATGCCTCATTCTGAGATGTGGGAAAACCCCCAAAATATTCCACATTGAAAAGAAAGGAATCCTGATCAAGTTGCTGTTGATGTAAGAGAATAACTATTTTTACTCCGATAAATGTATTTTGATTATTGTTCTTTGAACAAATACAGGTTTGTAACATTTATCCCACAAATCGATCAACTTGTCCTATTTAAGGACGCTCAAATTAATTCTTGTGGAGCCCTGCTTGTTATTGAACGTACGAGGAAGATAATCAATTCAGTTCTTGTGAGATGTTATTGGGGAATATTGGATCAAGAGTGGACATGGGGTGCAAATTATTGTCAATAACTAAGTAAATAACGTCAATTGTGGTTATACACCTGTTATGGGAATTTCCCATTGATTTCAATGAAAGTTAAATACATGTGTTGACAAATATTGCAAAACAAATCAATGTAACTTATCAATGAAATATTTTACATGCATTGGGTCTTGACCCGCTCCATCCTCGGTGAAAGTACTTTCGTCTAAGATTGCACTTGTAAATGATTCGGTCAAATCGTGAAGAATTTTCTTTCTTTGTTACCTCCGCCACCAAAGGTGGATGGGGGTTATGTTTTTACCCCTGTTTGTTTGTTTGTGAACACGATATCTCAAAAAGTTGTGGACGGATTCGGACAAAATTTGGCAGTGAGGTAGTGTATGTGACAAAGACGAAATGATTAGATTTTGGTAAAGATCCGGATTCGGCTACGAGAATGTTTTACGTGATCCTTCATCATTGAGAGATAGGGTCAGAAACGGTACATAGCAGGATATCTCAAAAAGTTATGGACGGATTTTGACGAAACAGATTGCACAGGTTGTGTGTGTGACAAGGAAGAATCGATTCAATTTTGCTGAAGATCCGGATCCGACGAGTCACATTTTTTAAAGTGATTCGTCACCAATGGGAGATTGGGCCAAAAACGATTTTGTTTCACAAACGATTTGCCAAAAACGACAAAAACGATTAATGGGAAAAACGATACAGCAGGAAATCTCCAAAAGTTGTGGACGGATGATTTTGATTAAATGTGATTCAACGAAAGTTAAATTACGACTGGGATTACCGACAGTAAAATTACAGTTCAGTACTTTGTGTAACCCCCATGAGCATTCAGGAGAGCACGTACACGTTGAGGCATGCTCTTCATGAGATTTGCCAAGGTTTGGACAGGAATCGCTTGCCATGCAGTGACAATAGCCTGCTGCAATTCACGCACAGAGGTCGGCTGCTGGTCCAAGTGGTCGATTTGACGCGTTAATTCTGCCCACAAGTTCTCTATCGGATTCATATCCGGGGATATTGCAGGCCACTCCATATGCTCTAAACCACGGTCAGCAAGAAAGTGTTGGATCATGCGAGCACGATGACGCCGTGCATTGTCATCTTGGAAGACAAAGTTTCCTCGAAAGGCTGCATGAGCAAATGGAAGCAATGTTTCTTCCAGAATAGCCCTGTACTTGAACTGGTTCAGGTTTCCATTCAGAACAACCAGGTCAGTTTTGCCCCCTCCATGAAAATCAGCCCAAACGGTCACCCCACCACCTCCAGCTTGGACTCTTGGCACAAAACAATCTTTGTTGTAGGCTTCATGCACTTGTCTGCGCACTCGGACGCGGCCATCTTGACGATAGACTAGAAATCTAGATTCGTCACTGAAGATCACATGATTCCAGTGTCCTGGCTGCCATTGACGGTGCTCTCTGGCCCACTGCAATCGGCGCTGGCAGTGTTGTCTGGTCAGGCGCAGCTTTCTCAGCGGCCGCCTGGCACGATAGCCTGCTTGAACCAGTCGTTGGTTGACTAGCCTTCTGGATACAGGCATATTTGTCAGTTGCTGCCACTCAGCCCTAAGCCGATTAGCTGACTTGGTACGGCCATTGCGGACTAACCGGTGCAGCTGGCGATCATCCCTCCTTGTGGTTCTGCGGGGACATCCTGGCCTCTGTATTGGAGTAGGGACACCCTTCTGAGCATTTCGTTTCAGGATATTTGACACCTGACCTTGAGTGATGCCATACTGCCAAGAAATAGCACGCTGTTTCATGCCGGAATTTCGTAAAGCCACCACTAAATGACAAACAGCAATGTTGATTTGACGGACCATCTCCAGGGGAAGCGGCAATAACTTTTGTAGATGTGCAGCAGTTGTTTTCCACGAATACAGAACGCAACAACCCTTATATACCCGATTGTGAAGCCAATCGTCAAATGTACCTGTCCGTACATTTTGTCACGCCACCTGTGATATAATCCTGTTATTGACTTCTTGCTGCGACAGACAATCAGTGACATGGTTCTTTTAACAAAGAAATCACCGAAGCGTAAAAGAAACTCACCATATTGATATACTGAGTTCAGAAATTAAACACTGAATTAACATTAGGGGGGTTGACTCAGCCTGTCATCCTTCCGAGGTCGGCAAATTGAGTACCAGCTTGCTGGGATGAATGATCCCCGTGTGTACCCCGGTTTAGAATAGGTACACCGTATCCCTGCGCATCACAAGAGGTGACTCAGGGTTGGCGTCAGGAAGGGCATCCGGCCATAAAACATTGCCTTAAACAGGGAACCATGATTGTCATGGGGCCCGCAAGGCTAACCCACGCTCTAGCGGGGAAAATGGCCTTAAAACGATCATTCAATAATATATATTCCTTCACAAAACAACGATGACTTATTCGAAGAGAAATGAAGGTGTGAGTGAGCACCTCCCTCGAGTGCATCCCTTTTTTAAATGGGGAACCAGGTGGGGGACATGACCCTTTCCATGTTTTCAAGAACACCCATTCCTTGATGATTCCCACCTCTGTTTGATCTTCCTCTCTCTGAACCTGCCGTAGTTGGGATGCAACGCTCTGCATTGACTGTGATACGCGAGGATACTTTGCAGCCAAAACATCCTGCACAGAATAAAGAAACAACAGAATGAAGAATCGTGAACCTGTGGTGGATTAAAAAGTAACATCCTGCACAAAATTATATAAATACTAGCAGAGGTAACCGCACCTTGTGTGGAAGGAACTTAAAAGATACAAGATGATTTGTAATACGGGCTAACACCAGGTGGTGCTGTACTATACACATTTACAAAGAGAGAATTGGGGTCTTCGCCCCACCCTGAAACCCCAAACCTGTAGATTGAAAATGTTTTCTTGCATTTCCATTTGCCAAGAGGATTGGTATGCGATATGATGGGGTTATAATTATATGTATGGAGTATACATTTGTGAGAAGAAGCACAGTCAATGTGATGGGAGTTTTATTAAAATTTATAAACATTCTCTTCTCTTCAACTCCAGAGCGGTACGAGAAAAAGTCCCAGGACGACATTAACCACTAAAACTGTCTCAGCTGTCTTCAAGGTCGATGTTTGGTGAAGCACTGAAGCAGTCATGATTACATCACTCGACATTTAAATAATTATACAATTATATCAGGAGTAGCTGCACTGACATTACATGACGTCATCGTGACATGTTGGTGTGAAGGTAAAGATCGATATATTTTGTAATTTAAATTGCTGGAAAATGTTTGAAAACCTAAAATGTCCAACTACAAAGATCGAACCATTTAGAAACTTTTCTCTGGGATTGAACTGTTTTCAGGATGTGGTTTTAATGGGATTTTTATATTGTACGCTGATTTGATATAAAAATACGAATTTAATCCAAGGGATTTTTCAGATTGGGAAGAAGATGAAGATCCCCTAAATTGAGATCTGGATGATAGATGGATCACCTGTTACCTGGGTTTGAATACCTTAGTGGTTTGTCCAAGATGTTTTACAAGGCTTTCATCCGCAGCTCAATGGAATACTGTTCTCCCCTATGGGCTGGTGCTCCTGCCTCACACCTGGCTCGGCTTCACGCTGTTGAATCCAAAGCTTTCAAAATCATTGGAATCTCCTGCGATGAAGCTATCTCTGAGGGCCTTTCACTCACTCACCGCAGGCAGGTAGGTGGTCTTTCTGTCTTCTACCGACTCCTCTCCGGCCTTGCTCCCCCAGCTCTCTCTGTGCTCTGTCCCCCAAATATTCCTACAGGTCGCACAAGATCTGCCAGCAACCCTCTGTTGGTTAAACTGCCGAAATCTCGGCTCTCTGCTCACCTTCACTCTTTCATTCCTCTTTTCTCCCGCCTGTGGAACAAACTCCCACACTCCCTTCAATCCCTCTCCTCCCTCCAGGTCTTTAAAACAGCTGTTCACCACCATCTCTTATCTTCCCCCATCCATAACCTTGATCTTTTCTACCCCCACTAATTCACCCCAGATCCACCTTGTTTGAAATTCCAACTTATTTCCTGGAAATCCTGGCAGTGTCCATATGTTTATACCTCTCCCACCCCCCCCCTTCACATGCCTCCCCCCCTTCACATGCCTCCCCCCCTTCACATGCCTCCCCCCCAAAGCCCTCTCCCTCCCACAGATCTCTCGATGTCTCCATGTCTCTCGGTCCCTGCTCTCAAATGTTGTGTTTGTGTCCTTCCCCCTCTCTCCCCATCTTGTCTACCGCTCCCGATGTTATTTGTTTTATGTGTCTGTTTGTCTTTCTGTGTGATTAATGTTCGCTCTTTCACGAGCCTCGATCTTGTATACAAAAAAAAGAAAAAAAAAAAAAAGAAAAAAAAAAGATGTGATACACAGGGTCTTGTAATATAGGGGAAAGACCATGAAAGGTATAGAGTGTATAAGGTTATTCAAAATGAATTCTTCTTCTTCTTCTTTCATATGGAGCACAATTCTGCAGGTTATACCATTTGCTGGGGGTGCAGGTGTGTCACTGATTCAGTGCCCTCTGTAAGTCAGAGCGTTAATTTGTGATCTGTTCAGGGAGCTGGCGATCAGGAAAAGTTGATTTGTACTGATTTGAAATATTCCAAAGATAGTTAGTTCAGTAAGTTTTATAGTTGGGGTGCAGGAAAAGACTTACGGGCATCTCACTGCTTTATTTAAACACACCTTTTCAAATGAAAATTCTGTGATGACGAATCTTTGTTTAACCTTCATTCCTGTTTAAGTCAGAGGATTGTAAGTAGCTCAGGCTGTAAACATTCTTCGTTATTCCAAAACAAACCTCTTTTGGTGAACTCTGAACCCTTGCCACATCAACAAATCAACAATTTCACCTTTTATCAGATGGTCACCTGAAAAAAACTTATTAATTTCCCGTCACGTCTTGTACAGGTGAATGATCAACAACAGCACATGATAAATAATTCTGATGACAAACTCATTCCCAGAAATCTCACGTTTATGAGGACTATTCCGCTACGATGACGTAACAAGCTGTATAGAAATGGATAATGGTCAATCGGAAAGTTAAAAATATTCAGACCTCTACACGAGCCTTCGTCATATAAAACTAGCCCCGTGGGGGACTGACGGTTATATCCCCATGCCCTACTCTACATATGGAAGTTGAAAAAGGCGAAATTAAAACAACAAAGAGCAATCAGAGATCGCAGTCCCTCGCCAAGATGTGTTTGTGAGGTGTATTTTTTGGGGTGTTTTTGTACATTCTTTCATTATTTTGTACAACCACACTTTTATCAGACAAGCGTGACAAATGACATCCTCTTCATAAAACTGAATTCAGTATTGTATTTTAAATATATATATTTTAATGAGGCTGTCCTCGGGGTCATTAGAGTTCCCAGGGTCTTTCGCATCCACGGAGTCTTTTGGGTCATCAGGGTCCTATGGCTCTTTTGGGTCCTTGGGGTCTTTTGGGTCATTGGGGTATTTTGGATCTTTGGAGTCTTCAGGGTATTTTGGGTCTTTTTCGTTCCTCAGGGTATTTTGGGTCTTTTTCGTTCCTCAGGGTCTTTTGGGTCCTTGGGGTCCTCTGGTTCTTCATGGTATTTGAGGAGCTTCAGGGTATGTTGGGGTATTGGTGGTCTTGATGGGGTCTTAAAGGTTCTTCAAAGGTCCAATGGATCTCAGCAGTCCAAAGTGTCGAAAGGTACATTCCGATATTACATAATTAATAGACAGGATGCCACTGACTTCAAACAGTACGTAATTAATAGATATATTAAAAGCTCACATGACTGGAAAAGATAACAAAGTGGTGCTTCTTCTTCTTCAAACAATAACTTCTGGCTGCCAGACCATAAGACCAATCATATTGAAATTTTAAACACGTGTTCTGCTTTGCGACTACGTCATTATTTTGAAGTTTCACATCAATCAATTAAGCGGTTTAAGAGGTAGAACTTTAAAAATATTTTTGTTCAATCAAATATGGCCACCAAACCAGGTGACGTATGAATCATTCAAGGGCAGCAGGGTATAAGCAAGGCATGGGGAACATATGTTTGAAGTTTCCGTTCGATCTGTTCAGCCGTTCTGGAGGAGTGGCTTTTTACAGTTTTATTCTTCAAAAAATCATAGCCGCCAAACCATGTGACCGATGACGTCATGGTCACATAACCTTTTGTTTGTCATGGGTATACTATTGTTGCGGAAATGGCCTTAGTGGTTTATTAAATATAGAATTAGTTCAGGTCCCCTCTTAGATGTATGTTTACCATAGATCGTCTGTACTGGGATGGTAGTTTTGTGTCGGAAGGTGTAGCAGGCTGTTTCGTGTGGTGCATTGGTGGTGTACAAGAGACGGTTCCCTTTTAATTACATCTTGACAATCAAACAAGGTGCAAGTTCCATTAAGACCGGCCTCGGTTGCAATGCCATGATCGAGGCAATGGATTGACGTGAGAAAGCGCGATTGAGCGGGCAAAAAACGACAAGCGCCGTCAAAAACCGGAAGCGGCGCTTCGAGGGGTCGCTGAGGACGTGCGAGGGAGGAGGTGGAAAAAAAGACGCATGCGCGGATGGCGTGTGGACAGGCTTTCGCGGCGGGTTCCCGCCGGAGAGCTCTCTCCGCGCGTGGTTGAGCGGGAGAAACGGAAAATCGTGCTGATCGCGTGGCCGATAAGGAGAGCGGGTGGCCGCCATTTCGCGACGCTTGATGCGTGGCCGATAAGAGGGCGGGCCGCCATTTGGCAGACTGCAGGCCCAAGCGGGGCCTTCGAATCCGGCGACATCGGCTTGTTACGAGCTGCATTCGCCCTTTTCACATCTTCACCTCTCGTCCATCAACACCACCAAGTACCCCCCTGTCTTGTATGAATGTTGTCCAGGCCTAAGGTTTATCTCGTTAGGGTCACCCCGCGAAACCCTTAATTGTAGCTCCCTAGATAAGAGCGGGTTATTACTCATAGTTGAATTATAATGTTATCGTGAACGCCTTGCTTGTTTTGTGTACCCTAATGTTCCCCCATTAAATCTGGTTGATTCGTATGGAAGTTGCCGCACTGCATTCATCTGTGTCGCATTGAAGAGCAATCCGCTCGATTTGTAATTAAAACCAAGCTGGCTACAGGTTGCGGCAGACTTCGCTCGGTCTCTGACAAACCCAACCTGTAGCGACGGGTGTCTCCCCAACTGGCAAGGCACAGGTGTAATTTGGTATCGCGATAGAGGCGCGTAACCCGAGATCTGTGTCGAACCAGCCGGCGTTGCACCCGTGGGACGGCCGTGCCGGGAGGCGCGACCCGTCACCTACAACACTGGTGTCGAGGAGGTGGGATTTGGACCTGAGGTGCATTTCGCACCCCGAACATCGATTGTGAGAGGCGCGTAAAGAGAGAAAAAAAAAAAAAAAACACGTCGCTCGCAAATTCCAAATTTGGTTTCATTTTTATTTTGAGTGGATTGGGTGTCAAACTTCGTAATTTATAAAGGAAGATGGAGTCGCAAAATGGCTGTGCGGCTCAGCAGCGTGACACGAGGTGGGAGAGAATCGGTATTAAGAGTGCAACGAGCCGCACATCACGAAGAAAACGCTCCCACCCACCGATCCAAACCACGTGGTCACAGCATGCGTCATGGCAAAATAAGCAGGACGACAATGCATACATTAACGAGCTTCATGCACGATTGGACGATGCCTGGGAGCAGGTGGAGTGTAAGGAGGATTATATTGGGGAGTTACACACGAAATTGCATGAGGCACTACAGCAGGCAAGTGAGGTTCAGGAAAATGAGGAGCAAAGGGAGTCACAACAATTGGTCGAAGCACAGGAACGAATTCACTGGACGGAAATGGCCTTGGCCGGCGCATTGCGAGACAACACAGATTCCAGATGGGAACGAGCACGGATTCTCGAATTGGAAGGCATAGGGAATCAATTGGTGGAAAAAGTCCAGGTACTACAGGGAGAAAAGAGGAAAGTAGAGGGGAGTACCCATGAGTTGGAACAACTGAAGGAAAAGGTAAGATCCGGTGATCAGACAAGAGAAAGCCTAGAACAGAAGATAAAAAGAGGGGAGGAATACATGGAACAAGAGAAGAGCAAACTGAACAAGAGAATAGAGAAAGAACAAAGCAGAAACTCCCGGGATCGGGAGAACTTGAAAAAGGAAAGAGAGGAACACGATTTGGAATTTGAACAACTGAAGGGAGAATTGTCTGAGAAATCAAGCCAGTTTCGGGAATCAGAGTACAGAGGAAATGAACTGGCACGTCAAATGGAAAGTAGCAAGGAATACGGGAAGAGGATGGACAAAAGGAGAGAGGAAGCATGCGAAAGAGTAGAGGAGATAAGTGAGGAAAAAGAGAGGATGGAGAGTGAAATGTTAAGGAAACACACTGGGCAGATTGAGCAGATAGAAGGTAAAGCAAGACTAAAAAATGAGATGGAGTTACAGAAACACCAAAACAAAGAAAGGGAATTACAAAACAAGCTGAGGATGTTAAGTGAGGAAAGAGAGAGGACGGAGAAGGAAACGTTAAGGAACCACACTGTGCAGATTGAACAGATGGAAGCCAAAGCCAGGTTAAAGAATGACATGGATGAAAGGGTAATGAAAGAACAACGAATGAAGCAGGAGAAGGAAATGAATCAATTGAGAGAAACGACGAGATTGGAGAATGAAGAACAAAAGAGACGATGGGATACGAAACAAAAAGAATATGAATTTGAAATTGATCAACTAAAAAGGAACTACACTGTGCAGATCGAACAGGCAGAAGCCAAAGCAAGGTCAAAGAATGAGATGGATGAACGTGTAATGAAAGAACAACGAATGAAGCAGGAGAAGGAAATCAATCAATTGAGAGAAACGACGAGATTGGAGAATGAAGAACAAAAGAGACGATGGGATACGAAACAAAAAGAATATGAATTTGAAATTGATCAACTAAAAAGGAACTACACTGTGCAGATCGAACAGGCAGAAGCCAAAGCAAGGTCAAAGAATGAGATGGATGAACGTGTAATGAAAGAACAACGAATGAAGCAGGAAAAGGAAATCAATCAATTGAGAGAAACGACGAGATTGGAGAATGAAGCACAAGAGGGACGGTGGCATAAGAAACAAGAGGAATATGAATCGGAAATTGACCAAGTAAAGGAGAAAGCAAGGGTGGAGTCCGCAGAGATGGAAAGACTCCGGAAAGGTAACGAACAACTAAAAAGGCTCAGAGAGGAAGAACGACTCAACTGGGAAAGAAAATGGAGCCAGGAAGTAGGGCAGCACAATAATGTGGGATGTGTGACGTCATCACAGGGAGGAATGTTAGTGGTGCAGGACTTGATTGGCATCACTCGTCGAATGAAACAACAATTGGAGCAAACCCTGGTGATGGAGACATGGAGGGAGTATACGGGGTTGTTGACTCATGAAACACATTTTGAGCAGGTCCAGCAAGTGAAGCTGACAGGCCCAGAGGAGTGTGGCGAACCAATGATGAGCGACCGGACCGATGTGACTTTGGAACAAAGCAGGTACGTGGGCATCTGCATACATGGTGCGGACGATGAGCTTAAGTTCGCAATTGGATTTGATGTTAATCAAGAGACTCCGTCCGATGGGGTGCACGTATGCGTGACACCTGAATGTGTGGATGGAATGCCTGTGGATGAATGCTGTGAGCCCATAGTCCAGTTTACAGCACCGGGGTGTGCTGTCAAGGCCGAAACGTGTGTGAGTGCGGAGCATGGAATGAGTGGTGACGTAGGAAATAGGTTCGAGGTGCAAGGGGAAATAGAAATTCCACCAGGAGCAGGCTTTAGAAAGGGGATTGTAATTTCTCCCTCAGCTTCACAGGAACTTCGAGGTAGAGCGCAGATGCGTAGCAGGCGGCGTTGGCATGCGTCACATACTCCCTGGACCCATTTTCGAACAAGAGGGGCCCAGCAACGACACCGCCAGGTGTCCCTTGGTCATCGGACCTCTCTGAGGACATGAGGGGTTCGGCTAGCTAAATGGGATTTACCTGTCTTCAGGGAATTAAAGAGAAGAGGGGGAGGCCGCTCCCCCAAGTGGGGTCTACCTGACTTCCGCGAACCCTGGAGAAAAGGAGGGGGTGGACCACGACCCCAATTGAGACGTGACCCTTATGAGCCGTGGCGGAAAGGCGGCGGGGCCATGTAAGGGGTAATGAGGGATTCCTTCCCTCACTCCCTTTCCAATGAGCCACAGAAGCAGGCCAGATTGGAAAGAAAAAAAAAAAGGGGAATTCTTGACTGAAAATAATATCGAGAGAGATTGCAAATTGAGAGACTGACAGAAGAGACAAGAGTGGCACAAGTGGATGTGCGTGACTATTTAAAAAAAAAAAAAAAAAAAAAAGAGAGAAATAGTGGGGACATGACAGACAGGGCGTTAAACACCCCTGCAAAAAGTGGAAGGTGTTGGATGGTGTTGTGGACTGGGTGTGTGGCACTGTGGAATGAATGACGAAGGTGTTTGGGATGAATGGCGTGATTGTGTGAATGAGGAGAGTGAGTGCGAACAATGTACCCTGTTGGTAGGAGTCTCCTAGCCAAGTGAGTGTAGGTTAGGGGGACTTAGTGGATTTGACGTGGATTCTGGCTGCTGTTCCATTGTGCAGGCGGACTGCTAGGGGTAGGTGCAGCCAAGGTATGGTGGTACTGGCTGGGAGTGTGACATGGTATTGGAAGTTGGTGAGTCGGGAGGGGACACCAGACAGTAGGGTTTAGAGTGCTAAGAGAGCACAGTGCGGGGGCTAGAGAGCCACCCGGTTAGAGTGCTTGGAGAGTACAGTGTGGGGGCTAGAGAGCCACCCCTTATTTAGGAGCGCCAGAGGCGCGCTCAGGTGAACCCCGAGGTCGCTAGGTGTCCCCCACCACCTATTGGAAGCAGGCAAAGAGGCCTAGTTGTAGTCACACTCCCCAGCCAATGAGTTATGCCTGGCACCACCAAGTGAAGAAAAAGAGACAAATAAGGGCCTTGCCCAGGTTTAAAAGAATGGAACAGTGTGCCAGGTTGGGAAAAATGGGTCATTAGGATCATTGTGGCAATGGCAGGGTTTGTGCCATTGGTTAGAGCTTCAAGTAAAAGGTTAGGTTCGATGAACTCTCCTCCGCACCATTCATGTGTGACACCTGGTACGAGTCGTGTTGATGGGAAAGTTGTGAACAAGGGCCAGGTTCGGTCGCCCTCTCCAAGTGCCAGAGAAGCCACCAGTGTGTCATGAGCACACAGATAACAATTGATTAAGAAGCACACCATCCTGTCAGCTAAAAAGTGAAAGGACTTTTTAAGAAGACCATACTAAAACAAGTCGTACCAAGATAAGTCAGGCAAGGAAGGTTAAGGGTACTCTTCATTTTGCCTGGGCTGAGGTCATCACCCCCACTTGCACCCTCAAGAATGCCTCCAGACTGCATTTGCTTACCATCGGTAGAACTGTGCCACCTGCTGTCCAAGGCAGGGCTTGTTGCCTGCTGCTGCTCGGTTGTGTGCCATGTGGGCCGAAGCATTTTTGTGGGCCATGGAGGCCAAAGTGCTTTTGCGGGCTGTTGCAGCCGAAGATTCATGCCGTCTTGTGGGCTCAGTGGGCCGAAGGACTCTTTGTGAGATTAGGCCACTGGGCCGACTGAACTCACCTGGTGAGAGGCCAATAAGGCCACGAAGTAAGGAAACCCCTCTGGGGTGAAGACACAACACTGCCGGGAGGAGGCGTGAAGGAGCGAACACGTCAAGAAGCTTTGAAACTCTGAATGTCTTGCTCCGATGTGAATATTGGTGTTGAAAGTAACATTGAATGCCCTCCTGCGCAAATGCATAATTAGAATGTTAAGTATTGTGCATAGAGTGTGGATGTGTTTGTTAGATTAGTGATCCGACACACTAGGATAGGGACATGCCAATCTTACTGATACTTTGCTTCTTGGAGTTAAGTGCTTGCAATGTTGTGGGTTAGAGTAAATGGGAGATTTGTGCTGTACGTTAGACAGGGCCATTCCCGCGGGCTGCCCCTAGTGGAGGCTCGGGAGAGCCTCGGGAGAAAGGTGGGGGTAGTGTTGCGGAAATGGCCCTTAGTGGTTTATTAAATATAGAATTAGTTCAGGTCCCCTCTTAGATGTATGTTTACCATAGATCGTCTGTACTGGGATCGTAGTTTTGTGTCGGAAGGTGTAGCAGGCTGTTTCGTGTGGTGCATTGGTGGTGTACAAGAGACGGTTCCCTTTTAATTACATCTTGACAATCAAACAAGGTGCAAGTTCCATTAAGACCGGCCTCGGTTGCAATGCCATGATCGAGGCAATGGATTGACGTGAGAAAGCGCGATTGAGCGGGCAAAAAACGACAAGCGCCGTCAAAAACCGGAAGCGGCGCTTCGAGGGGTCGCTGAGGACGTGCGAGGGAGGAGGTGGAAAAAAAGACGCATGCGCGGATAGCGTGTGGACAGGCTTTCGCGGCGGGTTCCCGCCGGAGAGCTCTCTCCGCGCGTGGTTGAGCGGGAGAAACGGAAAATCGTGCTGATCGCGTGGCCGATAAGGAGAGCGGGTGGCCGCCATTTCGCGACGCTTGATGCGTGGCCGATAAGAGGGCGGGCCGCCATTTGGCAGACTGCAGGCCCAAGCGGGGCCTTCGAATCCGGCGACATCGGCTTGTTACGAGCTGCATTCGCCCTTTTCACATCTTCACCTCTCGTCCATCAACACCACCAAGTACCCCCCTGTCTTGTATGAATGTTGTCCAGGCCTAAGGTTTATCTCGTTAGGGTCACCCCGCGAAACCCTTAATTGTAGCTCCCTAGATAAGAGCGGGTTATTACTCATAGTTGAATTATAATGTTATCGTGAACACCTTGCTTGTTTTGTGTACCCTAATGTTCCCCCATTAAATCTGGTTGATTCGTATGGAAGTTGCCGCACTGCATTCATCTGTGTCGCATTGAAGAGCAATCCGCTCGATTTGTAATTAAAACCAAGCTGGCTACAGGTTGCGGCAGACTTCGCTCGGTCTCTGACAAACCCAACCTGTAGCGACGGGTGTCTCCCCAACTGGCAAGGCACAGGTGTAATTTGGTATCGCGATAGAGGCGCGTAACCCGAGATCTGTGTCGAACCAGCCGGCGTTGCACCCGTGGGACGGCCGTGCCGGGAGGCGCGACCCGTCACCTACAACACTATCATGCATGTCATGTTTTGCCTCAATCTGTTTGCCTGTTTCGGTGAAAAAGGGATTGTAGTGGTTTATCAGGCTTTGTGTTCAAACAAATATGGCAGCCAAACCATGTGACCGCTGATGTAATAATTTTTTTTCTCCACCAATTTATCCCTAGATGATGATCAAGAAATTTCATCTTCATCGGATAGTTTTGTACTTGTCGAATTATGACATCATAATGGAGGCACGTATGCCATCATCATTAACATATTTTATTCCCCATGGAGAGTTCTTTAAAATGACAAATGTCTCAATTTTTTCTACGCAGCGCTTTCGGAGATATAGAGGTGCAAAGTTTTTCGGTTTGTCCAAGATGGTGCACGTACCACTTGACCTTCACCCATACCCAGACATTTCTTCCATCTTCACTCCTGGAGAAGACGACATAATTATCATTGAAAAATTCTACAGGAGGATGCGCACCGACAGTGAAAATTTCCTGTCAATCGGAGCAACGGTTGCAGAAAAAAAACATTTATTCTGTGCAGACAAACAAACAAACAGACAGACTCAAATGCAATACCCTCTCCCCTGGCGATGGCAATTATATAGAACAGAGAAATGTGATCAGCAACAAGACCTCCATAACCTCATGTTCAACTGAGGCAAAAACCCCTCTTTTCAGCCTCTTGTAGGGGGTGGATTTGGATGAGGAGCACAACCCCATGAGACATTCCTGGCCTGATGAATCATTCCAAATTTGATTCCATAATTGGTCAGGTAGTTTGTGAGAATAAGATGTTTTTGTCAAATGTTAACGGATGGACGGACAAGTATATATGGATGGATGGCCGGACATTGGGACCTATTATATGAGCTTATTTCAGAGAAATAACCAAAAATAATATGGATATAATACGAACAATAACCATTTTCACCAATTTACTCACCTTTAGTTCAACATGAGCAATCTCCACACCAACAATTTTGTGGTCCTGATGTTCTCCACCTGTGCACGTGACGCACATCAAGCTCTCATCATCCTTACAATAGAGTAGGATTGGTTTTCCGTGCTCAATGCATCTTAGTTCCTCAATCTTCACTCCCGGATCCACCAGTTTGTGCCCTTTCTGTTGATGAGGCTTCAGGTGTTTCTCACAGCAGAGGATCTCACAAGGTACACACCTCTTGGCTGCCTCTCCATTACAAAGCTCACAGTAACTCTCACTGCCCCCTGCTTTCATTCCTTCCTTAACATTCACATCACCATGTTCTGCATCTTCAACCTCAACCTCCAATCCAACCTTTCCCTCTTTCAACTTCATATTTTCTACCAAGTTGGCAACGATGACATTCTTCTCGAGCTTTGGTTTTTGTGGAAAAACGTCACGGCAATTTGGACAAACATAACCTGTGTCTTCTTCCCTGTTCTCCCAGGATTTCTCTATACACACACGACAAAATGAGTGGCCGCATGGCAAAGCAGTGGGCTCCTTGTAGAGTTCAGAGCACACTGGGCATGTGAGTTCATTCAAAATAACTCCAATATCAGAAGTAGAAGAAGAAGAAGAAGCCATTTCCTTGGGGTGAGAGAAGAGCGTGAAACAGGGTTGAATTGAAACCTGCAAATGGAGATTGATAATTAGAAAATCGTAAAGTAAATAAAGAGCAAGTATACAGTCACGTGAAAAAGTAAGTACACCCCATGTAAAGTTTTGACTTTTTCAACATATTTCAACATACAGCTATTTGATCTTCATTTCAACAATATTGACAGATAAAGGTGATATAATATAACAAATATCATGAAACATTTACATTTTGTAGTCCATTGTATAATTTAAATAAACATAAATGAAAATTTTGCATGTGGAAAAAGTAAGTACACCCTTGGCTCTAATAGGTGGTATTGCCCCCTTTGGCAGAAACAACCTCAAGTAGGCGTTTCTTATAACTGTCTACCAGTCTCTGACATCGACTGGGAGAAATTTTTGCCCACTCCTCCATGCAGAATTTTTTCTGCTGTGCGATGTTTGAGGGGTTTCTTGCATGCACAGCTCATTTCAAATCCCCCCACAACATCTCGATGGGATTTAGATCCAGGCTTTGACTTGGCCATTCCAGAACCCTCCATTTCTTTCTTTTCAGCCATTCCTTGGTGGATTTACTGGCATGTTTACTGGCATGTACACCTTCGGTTGAACTTCAACTTTCCTACAGATGGCCTCACATTATCCTCAAGCACCCTCTGGTACAATGAAGAATTCATCGTGGATTATATGATGGTGAGCTGCCCAGGCCCTGATGCAGCAAAGCTGCCCCAAACCATAATATTTCCACCACCATGCTTTGCTTTACAGTTGGTATCAGGTTCTTGTGGTCAAATGCTGTCTTTGGTTTTTGCCAAACATGTCTTCTGGTGCTGTGGCCAAATAGCTCTACCTTTGACTCATCTGTCCAGAGCACATTGTTCCAGAAGTGCTGGTCTTTGCCTGGGTGTTCATTGGCAAACTTTAGTCTTGCCCTGATGTTCTTTCTGGACAGCAAAGGTTTCCTCCTGGCACACCTCCCATTTAGATCAAATTTGTGCAGCCTCTTTCTAATGGTAGACTCGTGCACTTTGACATCAACAGTGGCAAGAGCTACCTGGAGGTGCCGTGATGACATTCTGGGGTTCTTAGAGACTTCTTTCAGCATCTTGCGGTCTGCTCTCGACCTGAACTTGCTGGGGCGGCCTGGCCTGAACAAGTTGGCAGTTGTTTGGAATCTTCTCTACTTGTAGATGATCTTCCGGACAGTCGAATGTTTGATTTCAAATTGTTTGGAGATCTTTTAAAATCCCTTCCCAGACTCGTAGGCATCTATAACTTTCTCTCTGAAGGCAACAGAGAGCTCTTTTGATCTAGGCATGGTGACGCCACCCACTTCAACAACAAAGAGCAAACCAAACTAAATGTCTGAGGTTTAAATAAGACAGGTTCCTCCAAGATCCTCTCTAACGATGTTCTAATCATTTGCACCTGAGCTGGTGCACCTGATTCTAATTTTAGGCATTTGAAGTAGTGATAAATGTAGGGGTGTACTTACTTTTTCCACATGCGAAATTTGCATTTATGTTTATTTAAATTATACAATGGCCTACAAAATGTAAATGTTTCATGATATTTGTTATATTATATCACCTTTATCTATCAATGTTGTTGAAATGAAGATCAAATAGCTGTATGGTGAAATATGTTGAAAAAGTCATAACTTCGCATGGGGTGTACTTACTTTTTCACGTGACTGTATACATATATATTGTTGCAGCCACAAATTCCGGGGCTTGCTAAAAGGGGAAGCCTCGGTTCCCCACCCCCCGCCCCCCCCCGGCCTACTGGGCCTGAGTCAATCGGGCATGGATAACTCCATGACCTGAGCAGTGCAATCAATCTACCAGGTTCCCTGGGGTCCTCAGTCCAATTAATGTTTACATTTGGGTCACGTCATTTTCCAACCGGGTCTCGCACCCTCGATATGCACTGCTCTTATCTTTTAAATCTTCATGAGATGCAGCTTTGCAAAAACTGCCAGTGCACATCGGGCATGGACTGGAGCCAATTAATTAGTTGTGGTAGAAAACCTCCCAGACGAACACCACAGGCGGACTGTGCGAGACCCACAGAAGAAAGGACAGGCACAGACAGATCGTGAGAATCATCGACAATGAAGTACTTAATTTATAAGGATGAGGGGACAAGGGGGGAGGATATCACCAACAAAAGCCATTCAATGGTCCAAGCAGAATCAAAATGGACAAGGGATCAATAATGCATAAGGGATTAACTAGATTACTAGAAAGACACTCTTTCACATCACGACGTCAACCGATATGCCTCCGCCCAAAATATTACATCATTATACATACATGTACAAAGTTTGATTTAAACCCCTTCAGCTATTCTCAAGTTATCACATTTTTACCTGACATGACATCAGACCTTTGACCTCTTGATGCTATAATCCAATCAGTTCATCTTTGCATCATTATGCATACCTGTACCAAGTTTGACATGGATCCCTTAAGCCGTTCTAAAGTTATCGCGGTAATGAAATAATTGTAACTTAACATGACCTCTGATCTTTGACCTCTTGACCCCAAAATCAAACCAGTTTATCTTTGCATCGTACTATAATTATACGAAATTTGTTGAAAATCCCATGAGTGGTTGAGAAGTTAGCCTGGTAGTATAATTTTTTTTATGTCAAGGGACATCTGACATTTGATCTTTGAACTCTTGACCCCAAAATATAATCAGTTGATCTTTACATCATGATACATACCTGTACCAAGTTTTAATGAGATCCCTTCAGCAGTTCTCAAGTGATAAATCTATTACAGACTTTGACCTTTGACCTCTTGACCCCAAAAATCAAATACGTTAATCTTTGCATCATAACACATACTTGTCCCAACTTTGGCCAGAATGCCATCACTGGTTCACAAGTTATCGCGGCAACATAATTTTTTACCTAACATGACCTCTTGCCTTTGACCTCGTTGCGCCAAAATCTAATCGGTTCATCGATACCTTATACATACCTGCACCAAGTTTGACTAAGATCCCTTCAGCCATTCTCAAGTTATCGCGGTAATGAACACCTATCACGGACAGATGGATGGACAGCTGGACGGACAGCCAGACGGACAACATGAAAAAATAATGCCAGACGGACAAGACAAGACTTCGTCGACGGAGACATAAAAATGGACAAAGCACAGGGACAAAGAGCAGAGTTGTCCTGATCTACATCGTTTATACTCCTTCCATATATTCACAACACAAGGGCACAAATCAGACTCATCACGACGAAGGGGAGAAAAAGAAAACGAAGATAGATCAGTCGCTCAGGTGAGTGGTAAAGAGGAAGACTACTTCGTTGGGATGGGTGCTGAGGAGGTGCAGGTCTGGTGAAAGAAAGAAAATGGAAAGTGATGCATATCTGGAGGGTCGTATGTTGTAATATGGTTGTTGTATGTTGTAATATGGTTGTTGTATGTTGTAATATGGTTGTTGTATGTTGTAATATGGTTGCTGCATGTTGTAATATGGTTGTTGTATGTTGTAATATGGTTGTTGTATGTTGTAATATGGTTGTTGTATGTTGTAATATGGTTGTTGTATGTTGTAATATGGTTGTTGCATGTTGTAATATGGTTGTTGTATGTTGTAATATGGTTGTTGCATGTTGTAATATGGTTGTTGTACGTTGTAATATGGTTGTTGTACGTTGTAATATGGTTGTTGTACGTTGTAATATGGTTGTTGTACGTTGTAATATGGTTGTTGTACGTTGTAATATGGTTGTTGTATGTTGTAATATGGTTGTTGTATGTTGTAATATGGTTGTTGTATGTTGTAATATGGTTGTTGTATGCTGTAATATGGTTGTTGTATGTTGTAATATGGTTGTGTTATGCTGTAATATGGTTGTTGTATGTTGTAATATGGTTGTTGTATGCTGTAATATGGTTGTTGTATGTTGTAATATGGTTGTTGTATGCTGTAATATGGTTATGTATGTTATAATATGGTTGTTGTATGATGTAATATGGTTTCTGTATGTTGTAATATGGTTGATGTATGTTGTAATATGGTTGCTGCATGTAGTAATATGGTTGCTGTATGTTGTAATATGGCTGCTGCATGTTGAAATATGGTTGCTGCATGTTGTAATATGGTTGCTGCATGTTGTAATATGGTTGCTGCATGTTGTAATATGGTTGATGTGTGTTGTAATATGGTTGCTGCATGTTGTAATATGGTTGATGTGTGTTGTAATATAGTTGTTGTGTGTTGTAATATGGTTGCTGCATGTTGTGAAATGGTTGTTGTGTGTTCTAATATAGTTGTTGTGTGTTGTAATATGGTTGCTGTATGTTGTAATATGGCTGTTGTATGTTGTAATATGGTTGCTGTAATTTGTTTGTGCCCGAGTCGTGCTGTTAAATAACATTAGGTGGGTTGACTCAGCCTGTCATCCTTCTGATGTCGGCAAAATAAGAACCACGGTAGTATAAACAGGGGGCACTGCATCAATGGCACGGCCACACACCCAGCAATGATGCAAACATCCGCCTTTGGCTGTTAATGCAACATAACAATGTGTGTGTCGTTGGCTGCTGCCTCCACAGTTTAAACAGGGATGGGTTTCAAGAGGTGCAACGGAGACATTGCAGGGTCCAACTCCATGTGTGCAGGTGCAAGTTTGTATGTGTGTCTGGTTGAGTTAGACGGCTTTACCCTCCTGTGGTAGGGGTTGGGGGGTTGGTATGCCCAAGATCACCCTACCCTCCTGTTGGTGGGGGTTAAGGGGTTGGCATGCCCAAGATCACATCACCCTCCTGTTGGTGGGGGTTAGGGGGTTGGTATGCCCAAGATCACCTTACCCTCAAGTTGTTGGGGTTTAGGGGGTTGGTATGCCCAAGATCACCTTACCCTCCAGTTGGTGGGGGTTAGGGGGTTGGTATGCCCAAGATCACCTTGCCCTCCTGTTGGCGGGGTTTTGGGGGTTGATATGCCCAAGATCACCTTCCCCTCCTGTTGGTGGGGGTTAGGGGGTTGGTATGCCCAAGATAACCTTACCCTCCAGTTGGTGGGGGTTAGCGGGTTGGTATGCCCAAGATCACCTTCCCCTCCTGTTGGTGGGGGTTAGGGGGTTGGTATGCCCAAGATCACGTTACCCTCCTGTTGGTGGGGGTTAGGGGGTTGGTATGCCCAAGATCACCTTACCCTCCTGTTGGTGGGGGTTAGAGGGTTGGTATGCCAAAGATCACCTTACACTCCTGTTGGTGGGGGTTAGGGGGTTGGTATGCCCAAGATCACCTTCCCCTCCTGTTGGTGGGGGTTAGGGGGTTGGTATGCCCAAGATCACCTTCCCCTCCTGTTGGTGGGGGTTAGGGGGTGGTATGCCGAAGATCACGTTACCCTCCTGTTGGTGGGGGTTAGGGGGTTGGTATGCCCAAGATCACCTTACCCTCCTGTTGGTGGGGGTTAGGGGGTTGGTATGCCCAAGATCACGATACCCTCCTGTTGGTGGGGGTTAGGGGGTTGGTATGCCCAATATCACCTTCCCCTCCTGTTGGTGGGGGTTAGAGGGTTGGTATGCCCAAGATCACGTTACCCTCCTGTTGGTGGGGGTTAGGGGGTTGGTATGCCCAAGATCACCTTACCCTCCTGTTGGTGGGGGTTAGGGGGTTGGTATGCCCAAGATCACCTTCCCTTCCTGTTGGTGGGGGTTAGGGGGTTGGTATGCCCAAGATCACGTTACCCTCCTGTTGGTGGGGGTTAGGGGGTTGGTATGCCCAAGATCACCTTCCCCTCCTGTTGGTGGGGGTTAGGCGGTTGGTATGCCCAAGATCACGTTACCCTCCTGTTGGTGGGGGTTCGGGGGTTGGTATGCCCAAGATCACCTTACCCTCCTGTTGGTGGGGGTTAGGGGGTTGGTATGCCCAAGATCAAGTTACCCTCCAATTGGAGGGGGTTCGGGGGTTGGTATGCCCAGGATCACCTTACCCTCCAGTTGGTGGGGGTTAGGGGGTTGGTATGCCCAAGATCACCTTGCCCTCCTGTTGGTGGGGGTTAGGGGGTTGGTATGCCCAAGATCACCTTACCCTCCAGTTGGTGGGGGTTAGGGGGTTGGTATGCCCAAGATCACCTTACACCTCCAGTTGGTGGGGGTTAGGGGGTTGGTATGCCCAAGATCACCTCACCCTCCTGTTGGTGGGGGTTAGGGGGTTCGTATGCCCAAGATCACCTTACCCTCCAGTTGGTGGGGGTTAGGGGGTTGGTATGCCCAAGATCACCTTACCCTCCAGTTGGTGGGGGTTAGGGGGTTGGTATGCCCAAGATCACCTTACCCTCCAGTTGGTGGGGGTTAGGGGGTTGGTATGCCCAAGATCACCTTACCCTCCTGTTGGTGGGGATTAGGGGGCTGATATGCCCAAGATCACCTTACCCTCCTGTTGGTGGGGGTTAGGGGGCTGATATGCCCAAGATCACCTTACCCTCCTGTTGGTGGGGGTTAGGGGGTTGGTATGCCCAAGATCACCTTACCCTCCAGTTGGTGGGGGTTAGGGGGTTGGTATGTCAAAGATCACCTTACCCTCCAGTTTGTAGGGGTTAGGGGGTTGGTATGCCCAAGATCACCTTACCCTCCAGTTGGTGGGGGTTAGGGGGTTGGTATGCCCAATATCACCTTGCCCTCCTGTTGGTGGGGGTTAGGGGGTTGGTATGCCAAAGATCACCTTACCCTCCTGTTGGTGGGGGTTAGGGGGTTGGTATGCCCAATATCACCTTGCCCTCCTGTTGGTGGGGGTTAGGGGGTTGGTATGCCCAAGATCACCTTGCCCTCCTGTTGGTGGGGGTTAGGGGGTTGGTATGCCCAAGATCACCTTACCCTCCAGTTGGTGGGGTTTAGGGGGTTGGTATGCCCAAGATCACCTTACCCTCCAGTTGGTGGGGGTTAGGGGGTTGGTATGCCCAAGATCACCTTACCCTCCTGTTGGTGGGGTTTAGGGGGTTGGTATGCCCAAGATCACCTTATCCTCCAGTTGGTGGGGGTTAGGGGGTTGGTATGCCCAAGATCACCTTACCCTCCAGTTGGTGGGGGTTAGGGGGTTGGTATGCCCAAGATCACCTTACCCTCCAGTTGGTGGGGGTTAGGGGGTTGGTATGCCCAAGATCACCTTGCCCTCTTGTTGGTGGGGGTTAGGGGGTTGATATGCCCAAGATCACCTTACCCTCCTGTTGGTGGGGGTTAAGGGGTTGGTATGCCCAAGATCACCTTACCCTCCAGTTGGTGGGGGTTAGGGGGTTGGTATGCCCAAGATCACCTTCCCCTCCAGTTGGTGGGGGTTAGGGGGTTGGTATGCCCAAGATCACCTTGCCCTCCAGTTGGTGGGGGTTAGGGGGTTGGTATGCCCAAGATCACCTTGCCCTCCTGTTGGTGGGGGTTAGGGGGTTGGTATGCCCAAGATCACCTTGCCCTCCTGTTGGTGGGGGTTAGGGGGTTGGTATGCCCAAGATCACCTTACCCTCCTGTTGGTGGGGGTTAGGGGGTTGGTATGCCCAAGATCACCTTACCCTCCTGTTGGTGGGGGTTAGGGGGTTGGTATGCCCAGGATCACCTTACCCTCCTGTTGGTGGGGGTTAGGGGGTTGGTATGCCCAAGATCACCTTACCCTCCAGTTGGTGGTGGTTAGGGGGTTGGTATGCCCAAGATCACATTACCCTCCTGTTGGTGGGGGTTAGGGGGTTGGTATGCCCAAGATCACGTTACCCTCCTGTTGGTGGGGGTTAGGGGGTTGGTATGCCCAAGATCACGTTACCCTCCTGTTGGTGGGGTTAGGGGGTTGGTATGCCCAAGATCACGTTACCCTCCTGTTGGTGGGGATTAGGGGGTTGGTATGCCCAAGATCACGTTACCCTCCTGTTGGTGGGGGTTAGGGGGTTGGTATGCCCAAGATCACGTTACCCTCCTGTTGGTGGGGGTTAGGGGGTTGGTATGCCCAAGATCACCTTCCCCTCCTGTTGGTGGGGGTTAGAGGGTTGGTATGCCCAAGATCACCTTCCCCTCCTGTTGGTGGGGGTTAGGGGGTGGTATGCCGAAGATCACGATACCCTCCTGTTGGTGGGGGTTAGGGGGTTGGTATGCCCAAGATCACCTTCCCCTCCTGTTGGTGGGGGTTAGAGGGTTGGTATGCCCAAGATCACGTTACCCTCCTGTTGGTAGGGGTTAGGGGGTTGGTATGCCCAAGATCACCTTACCCTCCTGTTGGTGGGGGTTAGGGGGTTGGTATGCCCAAGATCACCTTCCCCTCCTGTTGGTGGGGGTTAGGGGGTTGGTATGCCCAAGAACACGTTACCCTCCTGTTGGTGGGGGTTAGGGGGTTGGTATGCCCAAGATCACCTTCCCCTCCTGTTGGTGGGGGTTAGGCGGTTGGTATGCCCAAAATCACGTTACCCTCCTGTTGGTGGGGGTTCGGGGGTTGGTATGCCCAAGATCACCTTACCCTCCTGTTGGTGGGGGTTAGGGGGTTGGTATGCCCAAGATAACGTTACCCTCCAATTGGAGGGGGTTCGGGGGTTGGTATGCCCAGGATCACCTTACCCTCCAGTTGGTGGGGGTTAGGGGGTTGGTATGCCCAAGATCACCTTGCCCTCCTGTTGGTGGGGGTTAGGGGGTTGGTATGCCCAAGATCAACTTACCCTCCAGTTGGTGGGGGTTAGGGGGTTGGTATGCCCAAGATCACCTTACACCTCCAGTTGGTGGGGGTTAGGGGGTTGGTATGCCCAAGATCACCTTACCCTCCTGTTGGTGGGGGTTAGGGGGTTCGTATGCCCAAGATCACCTTACCCTCCAGTTGGTGGGGGTTATGGGGTTGGTATGCCCAAGATCACCTTACCCTCCAGTTGGTGGGGGTTAGGGGGTTGGTATGCCCAAGATCACCTTACCCTCCAGTTGGTGGGGGTTAGGCGGTTGGTATGCCCAAGATCACCTTACCCTCCTGTTGGTGGGGATTAGGGGGCTGATATGCCCAAGATCACCTTACCCTCCTGTTGGTGGGGGTTAGGGTGTTGGTATGCCCAAGATCACCTTACCCTCCAGTTGGTGGGGGTTAGGGGGTTGGTATGCCAAAGATCACCTTACCCTCCAGTTTGTGGGGGTTAGGGGGTTGGTATGCCCAAGATCACCTTACCCTCCAGTTGGTGGGGGTTAGGGGGTTGGTATGCCCAAGATCACCTTGCCCTCCTGTTGGTGGGGGTTAGGGGGTTGGTATGCCCAAGATCACCTTGCCCTCCTGTTGGTGGGGGTTAGGGAGTTGGTATGCCCAAGATCACCTTACCCTCCTGTTGATGGGGGTTAGGGGGTTGGTATGCCCAAGATCACCTTACCCTCCTGTTGGTGGGGGTTAGGGGGTTGGTATGCCCAAGATCAGCTTACCCTCCAGTTGGTGGGGGTTAGGGCTTGGTATGCCCAAGATCACCTTACCCTCCCGTTGGTGGGGCTTCGGGGGTTGGTGTGCCCAGGTTCACCTTACCCTCCTGTTATGTGGGGGTTAGGGGGTTGATATGCCCAAGATCACCTTACCCTCCTGTTGGTGGGGGTTAGGGGGTTGGTATGCCCAAGATCACCTTACCCTCCTGTTGGTGGGGGTTAGGGCGTTGGTATGCCCAAGATCACCTTACCCTCCTGTTTATGGGGGTTAGGGGGTTGGTATGCCCAAGATCACCTTACCCTCCAGTTGGTGGGGTTTAGGGGGTTGGTATGCCCAAGATCACCTTACCCTCCAGTTGGTGGGGGTTAGGGGGTTGGTATGCCCAAGATCACCTTACCCTCCTGTTGGTGGGGTTTAGGTGGTTCGTATGCCCAAGATCACCTTATCCTCCAGTTGGTGGGGGTTAGGGGGTTGGCATGCCCAAGATCACCTTACCCTCCAGTTGGTGGGGGTTAGGGGGTTGGTATGCCCAAGATCACCTTGCCCTCCTGTTGGTGGGGGTTAGGGGGTTGATATGCCCAAGATCACCTTACCCTCCTGTTGGTGGGGATTAAGGGGTTGGTATGCCCAAGATCACCTTACCCTCCAGTTGGTGGGGGTTAGGGGGTTGGTATGCCCAAGATCACGTTACCCTCCTGTTGGTGGGGGTTAGGGGGTTGGTATGCCCAAGATCACGTTACCCTCCTGTTGGTGGGGGTTAGGGGGTTGGTATGCCCAAGATCACGTTACCCTCCTGTTGGTGGGGGTTAGGGGGTTGGTATGCCCAAGATCACGGTATCCTCCTGTTGGTGGGGGTTAGGGGGTTGGTATGCCCAAGATCACCTTCCCCTCCTGTTGTTGGGGGTTAGAGGGTTGGTATGCCCAAGATCACGTTACCCTTCTGTTGGTGGGGGTTAGGGGGTTGGTATGCCCAAGATCACCTTACCCTCCTGTTGGTGGGGGTTAGGGGGTTGGTATGCCCAAGATCACCTTACCCTCCTGTTGGTGGGGGTTAGGGGGCTGATATGCCCAAGATCACCTTACCCTCCTGTTGGTGGGGGTTACGAGGTTGGTATGCCCAAGATCACCTTCCCCTCCTGTTGGTGGGGGTTAGGGGGTGGTATGCCGAAGATCACGTTACCCTCCTGTTGGTGGGGGTTAGGGGGTTGGTATGCCCAAGATCACCTTACCCTCCTGTTGGTGGGGATTAGGGGGTTGGTATGCCCAAGATCACGATACCCTCCTGTTGGTGGGGGTGAGGGGGTTGGTATGCCCAAGATCACCTTCCCCTCCTGTTGGTGGGGGTTAGAGGGTTGGTATGCCCAAGATCACGTTACCCTCCTGTTGGTGGGGGTTAGGGGGTTGGTATGCCCAAGATCACCTTACCCTCCTGTTGGTGGGGGTTAGGGGGTTGGTATGCCCAAGATCACCTTCCCCTCCTGTTGGTGGGGGTTAGGGGGTTGGTATGCCCAAGATCAAGTTACCCTCCTGTTGGTGGGGGTTAGGGGGTTGGTATGCCCAAGATCACCTTCCCCTCCTGTTGGTGGGGGTTAGGCAGTTGGTATGCCCAAGATCATGTTACCCTCCTGTTGGTGGAGGTTAGGGGGTTGGTATGCCCAAGATCACCTTACCCTCCTGTTGGTGGGGGTTAGGGGGTTGGTATGCCCAAGATCACGTTACCCTCCAATTGGAGGGGGTTCGGGGGTTGGTATGCCCAAGATCACCTTACCCTCCAGTTGGTGGGGGTTAGGGGGTTGGTATGCCCAAGATCACCTTGCCCTCCTGTTGGTGGGGGTTAGGGGGTTGGTATGCCCAAGATCACCTTACCCTCCAGTTGGTGGGGGTTAGGGGGTTGGTATGCCCAAGATCACCTTACACCTCCAGTTGGTGGGGGTTAGGGGGTTGGTATGCCCAAGATCACCTTACCCTCCTGTTGGTGGGGGTTAGGGGGTTCGTATGCCCAAGAACACCTTACCCTCCAGTTGGTGGGGGTTAGGGGGTTGGTATGCCCAAGATCACCTTACCCTCCAGTTGGTGGGGGTTAGGGGGTTGGTATGCCCAAGATCACCTTACCCTCCAGTTGGTGGGGGTTAGGGGGTTGGTATGCCAAAGATCACCTTACCCTCCTGTTGGTGGGGGTTAGAGGGTTGGTATGCCCAAGATCACCTTACCCTCAAGTTGGTGGGGTTTAGGGGGTTGGTATGCCCAATATCACCTTACCCTCCAGTTGGTGGGGGTTAGGGGGTTGGTATGCCAAAGATCACCTTACCCTCCAGTTTGTGGGGGTTAGGGGGTTGGTATGCCCAAGATCACCTTACCCTCCAGTTGGTGGGGGTTAGGGGGTTGGTATGCCCAAGATCACCTTGCCCTCCTGTTGGTGGGGGTTAGGGGGTTGGTATGCCCAAGATCACCTTGCCCTCCTGTTGGTGGGGGTTAGGGGGTTGGTATGCCCAAGATCACGATACCCTCCTGTTGGTGGGGGTTAGGGGGTTGGTATGCCCAAGATCACCTTCCCCTCCTGTTGGTGGGGGTTAGAGGGTTGGTATGCCCAAGATCACGTTACCCTCCTGTTGGTGGGGGTTAGGGGGTTGGTATGCCCAAGATCACCTTACCCTCCTGTTGGTGGGGGTTAGGGGGTTGGTATGCCCAAGATCACCTTCCCCTCCTGTTGGTGGGGGTTAGGGGGTTGGTATGCCCAAGATCACGTTACCCTCCTGTCGGTGGGGGTTAGGGGGTTGGTTTGCCCAAGATCACCTTCCCCTCCTGTTGGTGGGGGTTAGGCGGTTGGTATGCCCAAGATCACGTTACCCTCCTGTTGGTGGGGGTTAGGGGGTTGGTATGCCCAAGATCACCTTACCCTCCTGTTGGTGGGGGTTAGGGGGTTGGTATGCCCAAGATCACGTTACCCTCCAATTGGAGGGGGTTCGGGGGTTGGTATGCCCAAGATCACCTTACCCTCCATTTGGTGGGGGTTAGGGGGTTGGTATGCCCAAGATCACCTTGCCCTCCATTTGGTGGGGGTTCGTGGGTTGGTATGCCCAAGATGATATAACCCTCCTGTTGGTGGGGGTTAGTATGCCCAAGATCACCTTACCCTCCTGTTCGGGGAGGCATGTTGAAGCTACATTGCTCTCATTCCAGTATGGAATGTTTTGACAAGTTTCTCCTCTCACCACTAATCCCCTCCAGGTAAAGTCTCATTTATTGAACTGCATTATTTGTTGTAAATCATTCATTGGATGTAATCGATAAATTTGTATCTATTGTAATCCCGTGTGTTGTGTTGAGTTGGTGAATCCATCATTTGACGGGATTTTCCTTGAGTATTCACATGAAGAACAATCCCCGAGTATTAACATTCGGAATAATCATTCAGGGTATTAAATGAAATGACAAACTGGATAAGAAGATCATCAGAAGGTGCACTCGATCATCACAAACAGCTAACACAACAAAGCGCCAGGTGTCTCATGACAATGTGCTTGTGTCGACAAACACAGAAACAGAGATTATAATGAGATTCCATGAGTGAAACATCTGATCCATCACTCAATGGGAGTTTTAGTAAAACGAAGTTATGAAGGTACACCTGGTATCATACCATCACCTGGCATCATCACTATAAAGGTACACCTGGTATCATACCATCACCTGGTATCATCACTATTAAGGTACACCTCGTATCATACCATCACCTGGTATCATCACTATAAAGGTACACCTGGTATCATACCATCACCTGGTATCATCACTATAAAGGTACACCTGGTATCATACCATCACCTGGTATCATCACTATAAAGGTACACCTGGTATCATACCATCACCTGGTATCATCACTATAAAGGTACACCTGGTTCCGGTCTCTGAGCTGTGGATGTGCGATTTTCACCTCTGCCACCTTCCTCAAAGATGTCTTTGCCGGTCGTTTTTGTTGTTTATTTTGTTTGGTGTATAACTGGTATAACTAGCATAACTAGTATAACTAGTTCCACTCCTCCCTCCAGGTCTGCAAAACAGGTGTTCACCACCATCTCATATTATCCAAAATATCCCCATCCAAAACCGTGATCTTTTCTACCCCCTTTAACCTACCCCTTCGCACCTCCTTCAAATTCCCTGTTTTCTTTCCTGAAATCCCTGTAGCGTCCATCTTGTTTATCCCATGTTCCCCGGCCCAGCGCTATCTCTTCCACAGATCTCCCGATATCCCTGTTTTCCACTGTTGTTGTACTTCCCTCTCACCCCCTCTCGCTCCCTTTCGCTCCCTTTATTATATGTTCCATATGTTAGCTCTTACATGAGACTCGACTTGGTATAAAATAAAATCGTCAGTGTCCCACACCTCACCAGGCGTTTCCACCATGTTTCGTCCGAATCCGTCCACAACTCTTTCAGACATCTTGTTCACAAATAGATAAACAGACATGAAAACAAAACCTCCATCGACCTTCGGTGGTGAAACTAATGAACCTGGAACTCTGTGGTTCCTCTGAGGCCCTAAAACTGACGTCATCCTGCGGAACCACACGGATCTTCCCGATCGCACTCTCCACACACTCCTTCATTCCCAGAGTGAAACACACACTCCTTCATTCCCAGAGTGAAACACACACGATCATTGTACAACATTTCTCATTAATAACTTGATAACTCCTTAACCCAGGTACGAGTACGGACACGTTACCTCTCCTGGTGATGAAGCTTGAGAGACGCACAAACACTTCTGATGACTGAGCTCATAGGGGAGGAGCCTCGCTCAATGACGTATGAACAACGTGATGACGCATCCTCGTAGAACGGGGCGTGATCACCCACGCATTCGACTTTCACAGCAGGTCACGTGATTGTATTAATAACAACAACTAGATTTTCAACTTGTTTTTCACCTTAAGTTAATTTTCTTGTGAAACAATAACCGGTTTAAACCCTTTTATGTGATGATAACGTTTATTTTAAACCCGTTATCTCTGGTTATCCCGTTTAATAAACAAACTCGCTCTCATTCATCTCGTTATCATTGATCAAAACAAACATCATTCCCGAATCCCGATCCACGGATTTCTCCGATCGATGTTCGAGCTCAGAAAGTTCAACAATCGGAGCCTGAACTGAACTCATTCGGGAGAACGATCTTCAAAATGTGTGTTCAGGTTCAACCCTGGACGGCTGGGGTCGAATCCCGACCCAGGTATAAACTGCCGTCCAGGTGTTTCGCAGGCAGGTGATTCATCAAGGTGTTCATCTTCGTCCCTCGGACGGACGTAAAGCCGGATGTCCTCTGTGCTAACATTAGTTGGTGAACGTTAAAGATCCCACGGTGTCCTTCACGAAGAGTAGGCAAGCTATCGCCGGCATCCTGCACAAACTACACATTCTTGCTGAAACGCAAGAGCAGTGGCGTAGTGATGGGAAGGAGGACGAGGAGGAGGGGAATGAGGAGGATGAGGAGGAGGAGAAAGAGCAGGGGGAGGTGGAGGAGAGGGGGGATGAGGAGGAGAGGGGATGAGGGGAAGAGGAGAGGAGGAGGCGAGGCGGGGAAGAGGAGGAGAGGGTGGAGGAGGAGGAGAGGGGGAAGAGGAGGAGAGGAGAGGGACGAGGAGGAGAGGGGGAGGAGGGGATGTGGCGCCAAATTACTCTTCAAAAACCGTTTTAATGCTCCATTTGTTTGTATTGTCTATAAATTATAACACAACGAACTCGTGAGATCAGGAAAAGCAACTTTCAGAAACATGTTTTGCCGTTTAAACTCCGTGCTTCGTGTAAATGTGTCATGTTGATGTTTACAAACTCCTTTACATCCGGATTCACTTTTTGCCTAATTACTATTTCTATCACCTCGCACAGATGTCCGTGAAGTTAACACCATTTACCCTTCACCTTTTACCCTTTACCCGATTCAAAGTTAGGGTTGTACCATTACAAAAATGGGGGGTTTTGTGGATTTCTTTGTCGGTAAAATGCGTAATTACGCGAATGCATAAATAGGGTAAATATTATGGACGATGGTAATCCGATTATAATTACTGGTACAATTTCAGCGCTCTTAATCTTTTCTCTTCATTTTTGCGATCTTGGTATTTCATCATTTTCTTGTTACAGACGTTACAGACGTGGTTTGGATGTTATTCACCGAGCGGTTTTGGGATGACCACGTCTGCACAAGATTATACTCGATATTATACCCGAAGCCGAACGTTGACTAGTCGCGCGATGCTAGGTCAATGAAGGAACAGACACACGGCTGGGATTAAAATGACGACACCAGGGATACGGTTCTCAAGACCTCCGGAGGAGATTATATTCGTGCGGAAGGTCAGATTACAGGGACGAGAGGTACAACATAGAAAGACAAGCACTTAGACACAATCTTATATTATTCCCGGACAGACGACAGACAAACGGAACAACGGCTGACTCACACGGGGGTTGATGGCAGGAAAGCGGGTATCGATGGCTCAAGGTGCACTCTTGGCTCAAAGCAGGGTACACGGTTCGGTCCAGAGATGCAGGGAGGTCTCGTCGCAGCGCTCAGAGGTGACGTTCTTTCTCAGGCCTCTCCAAACTCAGGCGCATCTGTTTCAGCGCTCGCAGGTCCTTCTTTCTCCAGCTGGGGGCGCATCTGACGTCACGTCCGCTACGTGGCCGCGTATATCCGGCGGGGAGTGACACGCCCTCGGCTCGCTAGCGCCGCCCCAGATGGAATCGGTCCGCCCTTCTGATTGGGTGCGGGGGGTTACCAGGCTCCGCCCTTGAGGAGGAGCTGACAGCCAGCCCCTCCGTGGTAACCCCGTGGAGCGCGTGGTCAATGGCGCTAATCGAGCCGGTGTGAGGACGCATCCTCCCCCGCTCCGCCGCCATCTCCTCTATTGTTGTTGTAATTGTTGGGGAAGAAGATGGAAGGAGGTATGGGAAAGGTCCTAAACTCACTACTGATGCCATATAATCACATTCTGGTGCAACGAAGAGTCATAATTAATGGAGACGAGGCCTTAACTGACATAGAATAAGAATAACTAGGAAGATGTCCGAAAGTTGTCTACGTGTGGTGCGGTGGACCTGGGCACGACATTTAATGGGGGAATAAGGGGAAGGTCGGCTCTACTGATTGTTATTTACATGCAATGGGACTAGGGAATGGGGGATTGGGGAAAGTTGGGGAGTATTGGAGAAAATAGGGGAATATTTACAAGCGGATATGGAGGCCAAATTCCATATTCGCAACATTGCACCCTTCTCTACCCTCGGGGCGTCCCGACCCGATAAATTTTTACCTACTTTAGTGTGGCACGCAATGTAGTTCCCTCTACTATTAACTCTACCCTGAGTGCGACAGTTTTACAGATATTCACAAATGAGTAAATATGTCCCCCTGCGACGTTGCACCCTTCTCCTCACAGAAACACACCCACAGGATAACCGAATCCGGAAAGAATTCTCAAACTAAACATACAGCCGGTAGGGAGCATTATTTACAAGATTACGCTGATATCTACACTACGATCCAGGACCTGTTTTTGGAGGAACACATGCAGATGTTATGCATAGAGAGAGCGCGCTTGCCAGCATCGATACACCAACCCACGAGTGCTCTGTGGCCGACGGCCTTTAATAACGTGCAGAGCACCCTTCCCGAGCATCAAAAGCACCACCCCACCACCAATCGGTGCAGTCACCATTGTTCATTGGAATAAAAATAAATTCGACAACCCCTAACCCTGCAGGTGTCTCTTGCTCTTCTTGTGGTGCACTTGGTGTTAACTAAAAGTGGTTCACCTGTATGGCATAGGTGCCACGTTGACCCATAGGTCCATCCCCGGGTGGTGCTTGGCCGCAAACGAACTGCGGTCCATTGTGGGTGGCCACAAACATTGCGGTCCATATGGTGTATCGATCCCGGCAGCAAACAGCAAAAGTGCAGGCCCACAACTGCGCAGCCAGCACCTCTCTCTCCTCTCTCTCTACCCCAAAGCCAGATCCTCGGAGGTGGGAGACAAAAGAAGCAGACAAGTGAGTAAGGTGGTAAGGGCGCAAAAGTGCACGCAATGTAAGGTGATGCACACTGGGGGCACATGGGAACCAGGTGAGACAGGTACGTTCCTATCGTACGCCCCCCCCCCCCCACCAGGTAACCTACATGGCCCCTCCCTTACCCCTTACTGCATCCACAAAACACAACACTACCCATAAACATCTACTTTACAAATCAACAAACATCCCTACTGTCTTCCCCGTTCCTCCCATAAACCAAATTCGTCTTCTCTCCCTCCTAACCAATCAAATTTGCCATTTTCAACTCTCATCAAAATTTGCCATTTTCAACTCATCATCAGTCCCTCCTAGGGAGGGAGAGATGGAATCACCCCAATGTCCCATCCACGTCGTGATGCGTCTCACAAATCCACAGCAATCTCATTTCCTGTGGTAAAACAAAGAAAACACAGGTGTGGAGTCATCATCATCACCACAGGTAAGTGGCTGCGTATGGTGCGACAGGTTCATCAATCCTAACTATTTCCTAAATGACTAACACACTTTACACTACCCGGGGTCTTTCTCCGGCCAAACCATTGGCCCTCTTACACTATGGGTTCTAAAAACCAATTCCCATTGGCCAAACTGTGGTGCGCTTCAATTTGGGGTCTCACTCCCCCGATTCATCTCCCGGTGCCCTCGCACAATTTCTGGGCTGCGGCGTGTACCTCTCCCAGTGGGTCTACCCACCTGCACACCTCCACCACTGCAGTTGCCTCCGAGCTTACCTGCTCCTTGCCCTAACCTAACTACTTGGGGAAGGCCCTCTGGCACTCTCCCCACTCGGTGCCCTCTCTGGCACTGGGCTACCCGGGTCCGTCCTCCGGATCCTCGGGCCCCATCCACAACTCTACCGGCTCCCAGAGCCCACCTGCGGCCTCAACTGGCCGACATCCTCACAGTGGTGGAGTGCCCAACCAACTACACGCACTAACAGGCTACACGCCCAGCCATTTCCACAACACTAATGCACCCATTCACAACACCATTCTGCAACCGCACCACAAGTGCCAATATCCAACCACAATTTACCTGTACCCTCTACCTAACACTTACACTACCCGCCCCGGGTACTCGTGAAAGGGGTCCACTCTTCCCCCATCCACACCTTCGCACCATGCACACCACTCGGTACCACTTACTCCAACTCTCTCCACACACCTGTACTTGCACACCTGTGCTCTCACACCTGGTGCCACCTGCACCCTTCTCTCCCCAAGCGCATTCGCGCTGATCTACAACACTCACTACTCACACACTGCTCCACACACCTGTCCAGTTGCACACCTGTGCAATCACACCTGTTCAATTCTCACACACACGGCATCATCTCAGCTAACTACTCCCTTCTGAAACTTGCGCTTCCCAGTCGTCCCTTTAAACTATTGCGCTCCCTCGTCATTATCATCCACACTAATCTACCTGCGTCCCCACTACAGGTATCAGTCACTAACTAACCTTAACGTTACCTAAGGTCATCTTCTCTAGATCCCTACACACCATATCCTAACCCACCCGGGCTAGTTTTCACTGCCATACACCCCATAATCTAGTGCTCCTTTGCCCCCACATGGGAAGGATGGTGGATTTGCCATCCCACCACATCGGGGGTCTCTCACTACCAATTTTGCACATCAAATTTCAACAAATTAAAAATTTGCCAATCACTGCCCATCATCTGCCAATCACTACTGCCAATCCCTTGCCAATCATCAAATTTTGTTTTTCTCTAATTTTGGGTCCAAAACACTAACCTCATCACCCAGTCGACTCACTAATACCTCTCGGTGCGCCAATCCCTGTCCAAAGCCCGGCTTCGTAAAGCCAAGCAATGGATGCTGGTTGTTTTGTGCCAGCGGCTGGATGCGTCCGGCACTCGGTGCAGGGACGGGGGCTTACCCGGGCCGAGATCCCACGCATCACCTCGGCGTGGAGCCATCCAATGTCCCGATCTCGACCTGCCGGAATGCCTCAACAAAAAGTGGTCGCCATGACGACCCTTTCTATCGGGCCGCCCGCTCCGCCTAGTGGAGCACGGACGCGGCCGTTCAAAGCGAGGCCCAGCACGCACCGAGGGCCCGATTCGGCTAAAAGTCGACCTAACCTCTAACCCGTTTAATGTCGATGCTTCACCTGCATGCTTACACCCCGCAGCCCGTTCCTTGCTCACACATCCAGCTGTGCCCATGCTCCTCGTACCCTTCCTTACACACCCAGGTACCCTCATTCCACTCACAGCCTTGGTCACACACCTGACCACCGAACACTTTGGCACACATTCGTTGGTCGCACACCTCACCAATACACCGCTTCGCACCCCCTCCTCGGTCACCTCCTCTGTGACAATCACAGGTGTGCCCTCATTCGCACACCCAACCACGTGCCTCACCACCAATTCCAGCGTGCATTCCCACTCACGCTCTACCATTCCAGGTGTGCATCCTTCCATCCCAGGTGTACATCCTCGCTCACCTGTCACAACTAACTCACGCTCCATGTCACTCTCACTACTTTCACCTCCATTCCTGACAGCGCACTCACCCTTACTCTTGACAGCGCACTCTTTCCTCATGCACCTGTCCGTCACACACCTTTCTCGCGCACACTCTCCCGTTACACCCTCTGTAACACTCACCACAGGTGGACACTCTTCCTTACTTCTGACAGCGCACTCTTTCCTCATGCACCTGTCCGTCACACACCTTTCTCGCGCATACTCTTGCGCACACTCTCCCGTCACACCCTCTGTAACACTCACCACACCGCGCTTCCACGTGCTTCCTCGCACACGCGCTACGACCGACTCACTCTCGCCAGCACACTCACTCCTCGGCGTGCACTTTTTCCTCACACACCCCAGAGTCGGACTTTCTCGCACACCTCCTCTTTCGCACACCAGACCTGTCGCACACTTCACCAACGGCCTCTCACGAACACCCGGGTCCATCTCGACCCCCAAGCTCCTTAAATCCCCTGGCGCATCATACGCACGACCATATTGGTCACCACTTACACCGGGTCCTCTTCCTCTTCGCTTCTCCTCCATCACCTGCGAATCCCTCATCCGGTTAATGAGCACATCATCTCGATCCAAACACAGACTTTGGACCAATTCTTTTATCTCCTCTTTTATCTCTTTCTTATCCCCTCTCCGTCGCTTCTTAATTTCGCTCATCCCTTCTTCCACTTCTTCTAATTTGTGCTTCACCTCTTTTATTCCCCGGTACGTCTCCTCAAGCTCGTCCTCCAAGGCTACCTTGACCGTTTCCATGTGCGTCCTTACCTGTCGGTCCTTCGTCTCCATTACCTCTATCACCTCGTCCAGCCTCGTTGTCAGTCCCTCACGTACCATCTGACATTCCCTCTTTGTCGCTATCAAGTCGTTTTTTATGTCGTTTTGTGTCGCTTTTAAACCTCCTAATACCGCAGTGTTCCTTTGAACCTGCTCCGTTAGTCCTTTTTGTCCCTCCGTCAGCTGTTCCACCTCCTGCGTCAGGTCCTCTATGCCCCCTTGTAACTTTACAGTCCCCTTTCTCACCTCCTTCTCCATGTGCTCCTTACAGTGCCTCACCTCCTCGCGCACTCCTCCGACCTCCTCACTCACTCCTCTCCTGATCTCCTCTCCCATCACTTGCATCTCCTGCCCAGATGCCACCCTCATCTGCTCCATTTCCTCCCTGTGAGCATCCAGTTTGGTTTCTACCCCCATTCTGACCCCCTCTATCTGCTGCCCCATTTGGTTAACTTCCCTTTCCGCTTGGTCCCTCATGTCCCTCAATTTGCCTTCCATACTGTTTTCTAACCCTATTAACCCATTTCTCACCTCTTTTATCCCGTTGTCTAACCCCTCAAAATTATTGTCTAACTTCCCAAATTTCTTGTCTAACTCCTCAAAATTATTGTCTAACTTCCCAAATTTCTTGTCTAATCCCTTAAAATTATTGTCTAACCCCTCACTGGTACCCCTCGCTTCGTCCCTCATTACCCCCATTTCGTTTCCCATTACCCCCATTTTTGCTTCTAGCCTCTCCATAAGGGCCCCCATTTGCAGGAGGAAAAGGTTCGAATCCACCAGGGGCGCTGCCACGGTCGCTGGCGCGGTGATCAGCGAGGCGCCATTTTGCGCGCCCGCTTCTTCGTGCGTGACGGCGCTATTTTGCGAACCTGCCGCCCTCACTGCTTCGCTCTCCTCCTGTCCCTCATTTTGGTCCTGGATCGACCCTACCTCTCTCTCCTCTACCGGACCCCAGCTGTCTTGATCCGCCATAGCGCGACTTTCAAAATTCGGTTTTTTTATGTATTTTTATTTTCGTAAAACAAATTCAAATTTCGGCCATTATAATTTCGCGCGGGAAACGCGCTCCAAATCGATTCTAACTGTTACAAATTTGGGCCTAATAAATTTAGTCCCGGGTTCGAATTCCACTCCTCGACACCAATTGTTACAGACGTGGCTTGGATGTTATTCACCGAGCGGTTTTGGGATGACCACGTCTGCACAAGATTATACTCGATATTATACCCGAAGCCGAACGTTGACTAGTCGCGCGATGCTAGGTCAATGAAGGAACAGACACACGGCTGGGATTAAAATGACGACACCAGGGATACGGTTCTCAAGACCTCCGGAGGAGATTATATTCGTGCGGAAGGTCAGATTACAGGGACGAGAGGTACAACATAGAAAGACAAGCACTTAGACACAATCTTATATTATTCCCGGACAGACGACAGACAAACGGAACAACGGCTGACTCACACGGGGGTTGATGGCAGGAAAGCGGGTATCGATGGCTCAAGGTGCACTCTTGGCTCAAAGCAGGGTACACGGTTCGGTCCAGAGATGCGGGGAGGTCTCGTCGCAGCGCTCAGAGGTGACGTTCTTTCTCAGGCCTCTCCAAACTCAGGCGCATCTGTTTCAGCGCTCGCAGGTCCTTCTTTCTCCAGCTGGGGGCGCATCTGACGTCACGTCCGCTACGTGGCCGCGTATATCCGGCGGGGAGTGACACGCCCTCGGCTCGCTAGCGCCGCCCCAGATGGAATCGGTCCGCCCTTCTGATTGGGTGCGGGGGGTTACCAGGCTCCGCCCTTGAGGAGGAGCTGACAGCCAGCCCCTCCGTGGTAACCCCGTGGAGCGCGTGGTCAATGGCGCTAATCGAGCCGGTGTGAGGACGCATCCTCCCCCGCTCCGCCGCCATCTCCTCTGTTGTTGTTGTAATTGTTGGGGAAGAAGATGGAAGGAGGTATGGGAAAGGTCCTAAACTCACTACTGATGCCATATAATCACATTCTGGTGCAACGAAGAGTCATAATTAATGGAGACGAGGCCTTAACTGACATAGAATAAGAATAACTAGGAAGATGTCCGAAAGTTGTCTACGTGTGGTGCGGTGGACCTGGGCACGACATTTAATGGGGGAATAAGGGGAAGGTCGGCTCTACTGATTGTTATTTACATGCAATGGGACTAGGGAATGGGGGATTGGGGAAAGTTGGGGAGTATTGGAGAAAATAGGGGAATATTTACAAGCGGATATGGAGGCCAAATTCCATATTCGCAACAATATTATGGACGATGGTAATCCGATTATAATTACTGGTACAATTTCAGCGCTCTTAATCTTTTCTCTTCATTTTTGCGATCTTGGTATTTCATCATTTTCTTGAGTCCTGTGCTGTTGAGGCCAATTTGGCTGGGTCCTGACACCTCAAATAGCAGTGCGCTCTTTTCTTTTTTGTACCCAAGTATGATATCCGGTCACAATGCTTTGTTTTCTATGCTCGATGGGATCAATTTGATTGTATCTCATCCAGGGATTACAATTCAATTCAATTCAATTCAATAAACTTTATTGTCATCCCATCCATATACAATACAGTATAAAATGGAACGAAAGGACGTTCCTCCTGGTCCTTGGTGCAATATAAACATTGAAGCAAGACTACACATAGAGCAATTTGACATGACAAGTGTAGCGCAATACCATAAATACACAGAACAATACTATAAATACACAGGATAGTATACAGTAAATACACGATGAATATCCATGGCAATATGAGTATATCCAAGACAACATAAAAATAATTTTTTAAAACAAAAATGTATAGAGTTGAACAGTTGACTGTAGGTTACATCTGATAAGTAAAACATTTATGTAGCAACATATTAAAGCGCGGCGTTACGCGCGCTGCTTGTGAGCAAGGAGGAAGCGGACAAGCGGTAACATATAAACGTCTTTATTGTAAGACTACACTGTAACACTCAAATGTTCCGGGCTGGTCGCCCGGTGTATATCATGAGGCCACGCCTACCCCTCGGGCGTGGCCACCGCCCACTTGGTGCGTGGAATGATGTCACCACGCCAGTGGGCTTTTGTGTCCGCCACACGCGCCCCCCAGAATTCCCGCGCACCTGGAGGGCCAGTTTGCGGGGCAGACAAATGACCCGGCCGAAGCGCCCCCTGGCGATCGGCGGCGTCCGGGGTGCAGGGATGCCAGGTGGGATGCCCCTGGCTGCCCCTGGGATGGGTGCAGGACCGGGGGGCGGCGTGGCGGCAGGGCTGGGCGGTGCCGGGGGTCCGCCCGCAGGAGGGCGGCCCCGACGTGGGTGTCGGGCCACTGGCGGTGGATGGTCCACATCGAGGTGGGCCGGCTTGAGGCGGTCTACCGAAACGCGGTCAGGAGTACCGCCGATGTCCAGGGTGAAGTGCTTCGCCCCGGTCTCCAGCACGCGGAAAGGCCCGTCGTACGGGGGCCGCAGTGGTGTCCGATGGGCATAGTGGCGGACGAAGACGTACTCCGCCGTGCGAAGCTCCGGGGCGACATGCGTCGGTGGGTGCCCGTGGCATGCCGTTGGCACCGGGGCGAACCTCTGGGCGGTCTCTTGCAGAGCGGAGCGCTGCTGTGCCGCGGACCATGGTGCCGTGGAGTCGGGGAGGAACTCGCCCGGCACCCGCAGCGGTTGCCCGAAGACCAACTCCTCCGCGGATGCACGCAGGTCCTCCTTGGGCGCCGCCCGGAGGCCCAGCAGGACCCAGGGGAGCCTGTCGACCCAGCCGCCATCGCGGAGGGTGGCCCGGAGCGCGGCCTTCAATGAGCGGTGAAATCGCTCACACAGGCCGTTAGCCTGGGGGTGGTAGGCCGTGGTTCGGTGCAGCCGGACCCCGAGCCCCTGCGCAACCACCCCCCAGAGCTCCGAGGTGAACTGGGGGCCGCGGTCGGATGAGATGTCTGAGGGGGCGCCGAACCGGGCGACCCAGGTGGCGATGAAAGCCTGCGCGACATCGGCCGCCGTTGTCGACGCCAAGGGCACGGCCTCCGGCCACTGGGTGGTGCGGTCCACCATGGTGAGGACGTAGGTGAAACCCCGCGAGGGGGGCAGAGGTCCCACCAGGTCCACGTGGACGTGGTCAAACCGGCGTTCCGGCACCGTGAACGGGGCCAACGTGGCCTGGGTGTGCCGGTGCACCTTGGCACGCTGGCATGCGAGGCACGTCCTGGCCCAGCCGCGGACGGCCTTCCGGAGGCCATGCCAGACGAACTTGTCGGCGATCAGCCTTTGGGAGGCCCTCGCGCCCGGGTGGGACAGGCCGTGGATGGCGTCAAACACCTGGCGCTGCCAGCCCGTGGTCACAATGGGGCGAGGATGCCCGAGGGAGACGTCGCACAAGAGGGCCGTGCCCGCGCCGTCGAACGGCACCTCGGTGACGCGGAGGCCCGTGACAGCGGTCCGCAAGGCCTGGACGTCGGGGTCAGCGGCCTGGTCCGCTGCCATCCGGGCATAGTCGATGCCGAGGTGGACTGCGTGGGCGACGGCCCGGGAAAGGCAATCCGCCACCGGGTTGTCCTTCCCTGCGACGTGCTGGATGTCCGTCGTGTACTCGGACACGGCCGAGAGGTGACGCTGCTGCCGGGCCGACCACGGCTCGGTGACCTTGCCCATCGCGAAGATCAGCGGCTTGTGGATGACGAAGGCAGTGAACGCCCGGCCCTCGAGCAGATGGCGGAAGTGCCTGACCGCCAAGTGAAGTCCGAGCAACTCGCGGTCGAAGGTACTGTAACGGCGTTCGGGCAGGCGAAGCTGCCGGCTAAAGAACGCCAGCGGTTGCCAAGCTCCACGCACCCATTGCTCGTGCACCGCGCCCACCGCGTAGTCTGAGGCATCGGTGGTGAGGGCGATCGGTGCATCGGGCGCCGGGTGCGTGAGCATGGTGGCGTTAGCCAAGGCGAGCTTCGCGCCCGTGAACGCCGTGTCCATCTGCTCGGTCCAGGTAACGTCGCCTTTGCCCGGCTTACCTCGGAGAGCTTCGTGCAGGGGGCGCAGGAGCTGGGCGATACGGGTCAGGAACCGATGGTAAAAGTTCACCATGCCCAGGAACTCCTGCAGCCCTCTGATCGTGCGGGGGCGCGGAAACCCCTTCACCGCCTCCACCTTGGCCGGCAGGGGGACGGCTCCGTGCCTGGTGACACGGTGCCCCAGAAAATCGATTGTGGCGGAGCCGAACTGGCACTTTGCGGGGTTCACAATCAGGCCATGCTGGCCCAGGCGTTCGAAGAGCGTGCGGAGGTGGCGTAGGTGCTCTTCGCGGGACGCGCTGGCGACGAGGATATCGTCCAGGTAGACGTAGACAAAATCCAAGTCGCGCAGGACGCTGTCCATCAGTTGCTGGAACGCCTGAGCCGCATTCTTCAGACCGAAGGGCATGCACAGGAACTCGAAGAGTCCGAATGGCGTGATGACCGCCGTCTTCGGGACGTCCTCCGGCCTGACGGGGACCTGATGGTAGCCGCGTATGAGGTCCACCTTCGAAAAGAAGGACCTGCCCGCCAAACGGGCGGAAAAGTCCTGAATGTGGGGGACGGGGTAGCGGTCGGGAGTCGTGGCGTCATTGAGACGGCGATAGTCCCCGCACGGTCGCCATCCCCCGCCGGGCTTCGGCACGATGTGCAGCGGCGACACCCAAGCGCTCTCTGAGCGCCGAACGATGCCGAGTCGCTCCAGGGTAGCGAACTCCGCTTTTGCCACCGCCAGCTTCGTCGGCTCGAGGCGGCGTGCCCGGGCGTAGACCGGTGGCCCGACGGTGGGGATGTGATGGGCCACCCCGTGCTTGACGGCCCCCGCCGAGAAGGTGGGCCGCGTGAGGGCCGGGAAACCGGCGAGGAGGCGGGTGAATGCATCCGCTGCCGGAAGCGTACAGACCAACGTGGCCGGAACCGAATCGTTCGGCAAGCCGCTTGGCAAGCCGCTCGTTGAGCTGGGCAACGCACAAGTGAGCGAGCTGAACGTCTCGGCCTGGACAAGCCGTCTGCGCTTGACGTCGACCAGGAGCCCATTAGCGCACAGGAAGTCCGCGCCAAGCAGTGCCATGGGCACGTCGGTGGTGACGAACGTCCATCGGAAAACCTGCCCTCCAAACCGCAGAGAGAGGCAGCGTTTTCCGTACGTACGGATGGGCGTCCCGTTCGCGGCAAGCAGTGCGGGGCCCCCACCCGCGGCGTGCTTGTCTGACGTGCCGGCGGGAATGACACTCACCTGCGCTCCCGTGTCGCACAGGTAACGGCGCCCGGAGAAGGTGTCCGTTATGAACAGCAGGCTGCTCGAACGGCCGGCGCTCATCGCCAATATTGAGCGCCGGCCCAGGCATTTCCCGACCCGTTGAAGGAGCACGGCGGATGACACCGCCGAGCTTCGTGGCCGAACTTGGCATGGAACCAGCACCAGGTGGTGGAGCTGGAGGAGTGCGGCTGGCTCCGCCAGGCCGGTGGAGTCGACGGGTTTCCCCGCGGTGGCGGTTTTCGCCGCGGCGGTGGGCGGGGCGTGGCGGCGTTCACGAGGTGCGTATCAGCGTGCTGCTGAACATCAGCGTGCTGCTGAACATCAGCGCGCTGCTGAACATCAGCGTCGAATGCCGTGACGGCCACGCCGACACTCGCCCGCGTGTCCGAAGCGGCGAAGTACTTGTCCGCCTCGGCCGCCAATGCTCGGGGTTCCGTTAGCCCGGTCCCGGCCAACGCGAGGCGAACCTGCGCTGGAAGTTGGCGACGGAAAAGCGCCCGGAATAGCGAACCGGGGGCTTCGTCGCCCAACAGTGACAGCATATGGTCCATTCGGACCGACGGGCGCGTCTCACCGAGCTCTGGGAGATCCAGGAGGCGGTCGGCCCGTGCGTCGTCCGTGAGGCTGAACGTGGCTAGGAGTAGCCGCTTGAGTGCCTCGTACTTGTGGCCGTCCAGTGGGTGGCGAAGGACGGACACAACTCGAGCGGCCGTGCCGGGCCCGAGGGAGGCGACGACGTGGCAATAGCGCGTGTCATCGCCGGTGAGGTGCCGAAGCTGAAATTGGGCTTCGGCCTGGACGAACCAGACTTCGGCCTGAGCCTCCCAAAATTCCGGAAGTTTGACGAAGTCGGCCATGGCGATGGCGTTGCGTGTGGAAGGATCGCTCCGGCAGATCCAACGTCGAGGGTCACCAGTAAAGCGTGGCGTTACGCGCGCTGCTTGTGAGCAAGGAGGAAGCGGACAAGTGGTAACATATAAACGTCTTTATTGTAAGACTACACTGTAACACTCAAATGTTCCGGGCTGGTCACCCGGTGTATATCATGAGGCCACGCCTACCCCTCGGGCGTGGCCACCGCCCACTTGGTGCGTGGAATGATGTCACCACGCCAGTGGGCTTTTGTGTCCGCCACAATATTATGTATGGCAGTATATGATACATGCAGCACAAGTGGGTGAGGGGAGAGGGGAAGGGGAGGAGGAGGGTGTTTAAACCCTATTAGTTAAATTAAAGTGGGTGGTGGAAGGTAAAATGGTGTTGAGGAGCCTGACAAATAGGGGGAAGAAGCTGTTATAGAGTCTGGCAGATCTGGCTCGGATGCTGCGGTACCTTTTCCCAGATGGCAGGTGGGCAAAAAGTCCATAGGACGGGTGAAAACGGTCGTCAGCTATACTGGCGGCCTTGAGTGTGCAGCGTTTGTAATAGATATCCTGCATGGAGGGGAGAGAGATCCCAATGATGTTTTCAGCTGTCTTCACTATCCGCTGCAGAGTCTGGCGATCCGAGACATTGCAATTCCCGTACCAGACAGTGATACAGCTGGTCAGGACGCTCTCATTGGTACCCCTGTAGAATAAGGTGAGGATGGAGGGGGGAAGGCTTGCCTTCCTCATGCGTTGCAGGAAATGGAGACGCTGCTGTGCTCTCTTGGCTAGGGAAGTGGTGTTGAAGGACCATTTGAGGTCATTTGTGATGTGCAGAATGTAATACAATTGTGTCTAAGTTGAACCCAGGTGCTATGCTGCTTCTGTCCGCTGCGTGGCAGTTATAAGAACTCGGACAGTCAGCGCTACGACCATTCCTGTGACATTTATTCTGTGTAATGTTGTGCATACTTAGATGGTGCATATTACGCTTTGTTCCAGGCTTGCTTGTAGTAATTGCAAAACCATTACTGATTCCAATGATTGCTGAATATTGATATTGCTACGGGTCTCCACCGCCCTTCCTACCCTTACCAAGGGGGGATTAATCCCCTTGTTCTTGCTGGGCTTGGCGGAACAGAGACTTGAAACACCCCTTCCGGGTGAGCGCAAAGTAGGGTTTCGGGACCAAGTCTCGCTCGTACCTAAATACCTGCGCCGCCACGGAAACGAGGAAGCAAGCCTCGCACGAGCCCCATGTATTTGGGGTACGCCGAGCTGATTGCAGATACCTAGATATTGGAACCCGATTCAAGCGGTTTTACTCGTACTACGCTTTGTCAATGGTGGAAATCACAAGGACGATCGAATAAGGAAAAGGAAGAACACAGGTTTAATTATTAACCCCACACGTATGTACAATTTGGTAGCAGCAGAGACACAGCACAGAACTTAAACAGTCTTATTCTTTAAGCCCAGACGCAGGCCCATCACACTCACACAGGGACTTGCAGGCAGGTTGATGTCCCGACCAAACGCGTCGACGTGGTCGTTCAGGAACGGCCCCGTCCGGCTCTCCACGGTCCTCGTGCGTCCCATGAAGATGGAAAGGAGGTGGTGGGAAGATCCTCGTAGCGCGTCACTCGTACAAAATCGCAGCCGATGAAGTAGGAAGAAAATGCGTGTTTCTCAGCGCGGCTGGCGGTTACACAGCCGTTATCACTCGCATAACTGAAGGCACTGTACGCAGCTCGGCTTAAAGCTCAACTGAGCGTCGCTTTATATATGAGCGCGTATTCTGGTTCATACGCGTTTTCCGCCGATCGCGTATCTCTCAAAGTTCTCTTTGGCTCACCGCGCTCCTTCAATTCATCAGCCAGGCCTCTCAAGTCCTTTGTTCAATGAGTCCTCCCGCGCTAGTCCTCCTGCACTAGTCCTTTGTTCAACGAGTCCTCCCGCGCTAGTTCTTTTGTTCAACGTTCAAGCGCCTCTCATCAGTCCTCTCCCCTCACTGGTTACTCATCAAGCTCATCACCCATCTCATAACGTGTTCACTTGTCAAGCGCCTCTCCCATAACTGGTGGGAGCTTTCGCACAACGGGTTATATCTGCCAAGCCCTTAGCCTGATCGAATGTTCCAACCACGCCCTATGACGCAGTGCTGCCACCACATGCTGCAAGCCCTGATTGGTGGCTCGTGCTTACTGTCAGCTCCCCTGCCGCCCCTCATTCGGCTCCGCCCCGACCCTCCTAGGCCTGCCTTGTGTTAATTCGCCCAAAATGAACCAAAGTCAGCCCAAAGGGGCATGAGGCTAGGGAGGCTGGAGAGTCAGTAGAAGTAGGACCTATTCTCCTACTCAATGCAATCCTACTCAATGCAATCTCGCTACTCAATGCAGAACTAACATAGGAAAAGGACTAAGCTCACAAATAGTAATAAATAACTATACGACAAATGAGGCTACATGTTGCTTGTGTGACTAACTATGAGGGGGCAATTTTAACCTTTATTATACCAACTGTTACCAAAACTCAAAACCGCAACACTACCCCCTCTCCCTCGTCAGACTCGTCCCCGAGTCGAACCTACAACAATTGGAACGACCGGTTTTGAGAAAGATCTGGGAACTAACTTTTACTTTTACATGTGACATATATATGTGGTTCCCCCTAGCGTTTAATCTAACCCGTGTGTGTAACAGTTTTAAAACACTAAATATGTCCCACCTATTGCGTTGAGTAGCTACTCTAACAGAATCACGCCCACAACTAACCAAATTGCGGAATGTTTCCAAACTAAACATAAAGCCGGTGGGCAGCATCTTATATTTACAAACACAGGAAACTTACTTATTTACAGTTCTATGACCCAGGACCTGTCCTTTTTGGAAAGAAGATTGGAGGGGAAGAGAAAGCACAGCAAAGCACAAAAACACACTCATAAAGTCATAACACTTGCTGCTTGCTTCTTCTTCTTGCATCTTGCATCTTCTCATTGCATCTTCTGTGTGCATAAACCTTACAATTCTTCTTGTCCCTAGCACACCATAATAAAAATGTTCAACAATGTGTTTATTGTTTGTCTTGGCCAAGCAGGGCCAACCTTATGTGGTCCGACTGTGTGACATTGATGCCACTCAAAACAAGTGGTCCGAAGATGCAAGGTGATGCTGCAGAAAAGTGCTACACAGCAGCGGTGTAAGGCCACAAAAGACTTGTGGTCCATAAGTGTATAATTGTGCAGCAAAGTGTTGTGGCAGCAAAGTGCTGCACAGGTGCAGCAAAGTTACAACAAATGATTCGGCAGCAAAGTGCCATGCAGTTCAGCTGCACAGGTGTAGCAAAGTGCAGCAGGGGTGCTGCACAGATGTAGCAAAGTGCAGCAGGATGCTGCACAGGTCGCTGGTGCTGCACAACTCCTCCTCCAAAATTGGTCCTGGGGTAGGGGGAAAGACAAAGCACAACCGGCAACGCGGAAAGGGCGCAAAGGTACACAGCAAAACAAGGTGATGCAACACGAGGGGCGCGGAGGAGCGAGCAGAGCAGACTCGTCCCTAACCATCCGTACCCCCCAAAGTCGGCTTACACTACAGTACCCAAGCCCTTCCTTGTATTTACAAATTCGTCTCTAAGTCTTGTCTCCCAAATCCCTCTCTACTTCCAAATTCGTCTTCCAATCCCTCCCAAGAAGGAAGAGATGGAACAAACACACAATGTCACTCTACGTCGTGATGCATCTCACTTACTCAAACAGTTTACCAGTGTCCTGGTGTGGAGCTTCGTCTCCTCGGTGAATGGCTGTGGATGGCACGAAGGGATTTCTCTTCCTAACTACTCTAGCAACATTAACTTATTTAAACTACCCGGGGTCGTGCCCTGCCAATCGGCCATCTTTAAACTATGTGGTTCTAAAAACCGAATTCCCATTGACCACTCTGCGATGCCCTACAAATTTGGGTCTCACTCCCCAATTTTTATTTCTGTGCCCTTGCACAATTTCGGGGCTGGGTCGTGTGGCTGCACTAGTAGGTCTAACTACCTGCGCACATCCGCCACTGAAGTCGCCACCCGAGCTTACCTGCTCCTACGACTAACTAAACTGGGGGAAGGCCCCTCCTGGCTCTTCACCCCCTGATGCCCTCCTTGGCATTGGGCTACCCGGGTCCTTCCCTTGGATCCTCGGGCCCCACTCAACACTACACAACTACCCTAACTGGCTCCCAGAGCCTACCTGCGGCCTCACCTGGCCGACAAACTACCAGCGGCGGAGTGCCCCAATAACCATACACACCAATTAAACCACACGCCCAGCCATTTCACTGACTCATGCACCCTCCAAAGCACTACTTGGCCACTACCTGCACTGCAGGTGTCAATATCCAAACAATTTACCTAAACCCACTACGTAGGTTTACACTACCCACCCCGGGCATTCGTGAATGGGTCCATCACTCCCCATTCACTCCTTCGCACCATGCAATCCACACCTTTTATTCCCACACTAAGCATTCCACACCACTTATTCGCACACCAAATTTGCACACCTTATATCTCGCACACCAATTATTTCCACTCCCCAAATATCTTGCACACCTCTTGTGCTCGATACAATTCCTCACACAATTCCACTTATCTTCCACACACAATTCCTCAAATAATTCCACAAACACACAGCATCATCTATCTAGCTGCTTTTCCCCTAAACCTCGTGCTTCGCCATCATCCTTTACACCAAACAGTCCCTTCGTCATTATCATCCTTCTAAGCTACCTACGTCCCCACTATAGGTACAATGTCACTGCTTAAATCTCATGTTCTCTACAGTCTGCTAGATCCCTATCATTATCCTAGCCCTCCCTCGGCTAGCTTTCACTGCCATCCCCCTAAACTAATGCTCATGAGCCCTGGCGTGGAATGGTGGCACCACCATTCCCCCATGTGGGGTACCATTTCCCAACACTGCTCTCATCCGTCCACTACGCTTGAGCCTCTCCATGTGGAAATACATCGTCGTCACGGCTCGGCCTCGGCGGCCCGAGCGATCCATTTGGGTGGTTTGTTGCCTGTCTGGGGTGTCCGTCCAGCATTTTCGATCCAGGGGAGGAGGCATGGACGGGCCGAGGTGCTGGAGCCCATCCCTGCACGGGGCCTCGCGGTCCCACGCATGATGACCCAACCGACCACGGTCGGAGCACCGCACTCACCAGGGTGCGTGACTTCGAACTCTCCAACCTCCCCTTGAACCTTGCCGATGGCCTTTGCTGCCACAGCATGGCACCAACCATACAGGGTGGGGACCAGCACGAATCGTGCTCGCCGGTCCTCGCGGGTCCGACACAGAACGGATTCCCTCCGGTCTCTGCAGCACACAACTCATCGAGGGCTCACGTATGCTACCCGTCCCACTTCGCGCTAACCCCCCGGTCGGTGTCGATGCTTGAGACATGCTCTCACCACTCGTGACCCACTCCACACTCGCACACCCAGGCGTCCCCGTGACTCTCATACACTCCGTTAACACACACTCTCCTCGCACACAGTCTGGTGTGCATTCTTTCTCACACACCGTACTCGCACCCTTCACAAACACCGTTACACACTCCTCTTCTAAGCACTCTTCTCGTGCACACTCTGTAACACAAATGGGTGTGCACTCTCCTGGTACACACCCTATCATCGCACACTTCTCTCTCACGCACTCTCCTCATGCCCACTCTCTTGTTACATACTCTGTAACACCCACGGGTGTGCACTCTCCTGGTACACACTCAATCATTGCACACTTCTCTCGCACACAGTCCGGTGTGCCTTCTCCCTCGCACTCTGTAACACACTCTCCCATTACACTCTCCATTACTGCACACTCTGGTGCACACTTTTCTCACACACACTCGTGCTCCAGTGCACACTTCTCTCTCACACGCGTGCCAGTCGCCATTGTACACCGCACAATGGACTTTCACGACCGCCCGGGTTTCGTCTCTGCCCCAAGCGCGCCAAAAACCCATTCGTGCCATGCACATTCGCGCCATTATATCTCACCTTTGGGAGCTTCTTTTCCGCCAGCAGCACCTGCAAACTTTTATTGGGGTTAGCAAGCATGACATCACGATGTGAACACGAACTTTGAGTACATTCCATTACTTCCCTCGATTCAATTTCTGATTCTGTCGTCTCTTCGGCCCCAATTGTTTCCTCTTCAATTTGAAATATTTCCTCGATGACTGCCGGCGCGCATAAAATTTTTCTGTCCAATTTGGCGGCCGTCGGCTTTTCTACACCCTGTGTCGATTCCTCTATAGCCCCAGTCAACTTAGCTGTGCTCTGCCCAAACTCGCTCCACACGCGTTCCCCACACTGCTTCACCTCGTCGCATCCCAATGCGACCTCCTCGCTCAACCCGCTCCTTATGTCCTCCCCCATTTCTTTTATTTCCTTTTTCGACGCCACTCTCATTTTTTCCAATTGATTCTTTTGGATGTCCATTTTGTTTTCCAATTCTTTAACCCATCCTTCTTCCCTGGGTGGATTTGTCACTCATTTCTTTCATTTGGCCGCCCATTTTGCTTTCCAACCCCTCCATGTTACACCTTGCTTCGTCCCTCATTTCTTTCATTTCCCTTCTTGATTTGTCCCCCTCTACTTTCATTTGATTAGCCATTTGCCCACTCATTTTGTCCATGTACGCCATCATTTGCGCCACGAGTAGCGGCAGGTCCAAACTCGCTGGCACCGCGAGCTCGGCTTCCACCACCACGTGCGAGGTGCCGCCATTTTCTACCCCTGCTGCCGGCCCTTCATCAATTTCCTCTTCTTCTACCAACCCTTCCTGTAGGTCTTGGGTCATTAATTCTTCCTGATCGTCTACCTCATCTTCTACCCCCACCGGCATTCGATCGCCTTGACTAGCCATGGTATGAGTTAAATTTGTTTTTAATGCTAAATTTCGGTCGCTCGCAATTTTGGGGCCAATTCGTCCAAAAAAGGTTTCGTTAGGTTTCCAAATCCCACTCCCCGACACCAATTGTTACGGCCAATATGTAAAATTGGTGTCCAAAATTTTGTCCAAAAATTTTGTCCAGGGTTCCAAATTCCACTCCTGACTACCAATTGTTACGGCCAATATGTAAAATTGGTGTCCAAAATTTTGTCCAAAAATTTTGTCCAGGGTTCCATATCCCCACTCCTGAATACCAATTGTTACTGTTCTCTGCCGCCCTTCCTACCCTTACTAAGGGGGGATTAATCCCCTTGTTCTTGCTGGGCTTGGCGGAACCGAGACTTGAAACGCCCCCACCGGGCGAGCGCAAAGTAGGGTTTCGGGACCAAGTCTTGCTCATACCTAAATACCTGCGCCGCTACGGAAACGAGGAAGCAAGCCTCGCACGAGCCACGTGTAATTTGAGTATGCCGAGCGGATTGCGTACACGTGGTCTGCGCAGTTACCTAGATATTGGAACCCAATTCAAGCGGTTTTAGTCGTACCACGCTTATTCAATGGTGGAAATCACAAGGACGATCGAATAAGAAAAAGGAAGAACACATGTTTAATTATTAACCCCACACGTATGTACAATTTGGTAGCAGCAGAGACACAGCGCAGAACTTAAAGTCTTATTCTTAACCCCCAGATGCGGGCCCGCCACACTAACACAGGGACTTGCAGGCAGGTTGATGTCCCGACCAAACGCGTCAATGTGGTCGTTCAGGAATGGCCCCGTCCGGCTCTCAACATTCCTCGTGCATCCCGTGAAGATGGAAAGCAGGTGGTGGGAAGATCCTCGTAGCGTGTCACTCGGACAAAAGGGCAGCCGAAGAGGTAGGAAGAAAATGCATGTCTCTCAGTGCGGCTGGCAGTTACACAGCCGTTATCACTCGCGTAACTGAAGGCACTGTACACAGCTCGGCTTAAATCTCAACCGAGCGTCGCTTTATATATGAGGGCGTATTCTGGTGCATGCGCATTTCCGCTCCGATCGCGTATCTCTCAAAGTTCTCTTTGGCTCAACGCGCTCTTTCAATTCATCAGCCAGTCCTCATGATTCCTTTGTTCAACGAGTCCTGCCACGCTAGTCCTCCTGCGCTAGTCCTTTGTTCAACGAGACCTCTCGCGGTGGTTCTTTTGTTCAATGGTCAAGCGCCTCTCATCAGTCCTCTCCCATCACTGGTTACTCGTCAAGCTCATTACCCATCTCATAACGTGTTCACTTGTCAAGCGCCTCTCCCATAACTGGTGGGGGCTTTCGCACGACGGGTTATATCTGCCACGCCCTTAGCCTGATGGAATGTTCCAACCACGCCCTATGATGCAGTGCTGCCACCACACGCTGTAGGCCCTGATTGGCGCCTCATGCTTACCGTCAGCTCCCCTGCCGCCCCTCATTCGGCACCGCCCCGACCCTCCTAGGCCTGCCTCATGTTAATTCACCCAAAATGAACCAAAGTCAGCGCAAAGGGGCATGGGGCTAGGGAAGCTGGATAGTCAGTAGAAGTAGGACCTATTCTCCTTACTCTACTCAATGCAGAACTAACATAGGAAAATGACTAAGCTCACAAATATTATGAAATAACTATACTACAAATGAGGCTACATGTTGCTTGTGTGACTAAGTATGAGGGGGAAATTTTAACCTTTATTATACAAACTGTTACCAAAACTCAAAACTGCAACAATATATTGCTTGTTCATTTTCTTATAGGTATTGCTAGAGATCGATTCAGAATTAAACTCTCTGTCTGGGACAATGTTGTAACTCTGGTTTTTACAACACCCACCAAGAAACTTGTTGCTCCTAATTGTCTCCACGGTGGAACCATTGATGTACATTGGGGAGTGGTCTGCATGGGCCTTCCTGAAATCCACAGTCATCTCTTTTGTTTTATCCACATTAAGAGACAGATTATTGTTACAACACCAGACTGCTAGCCGCTCCACCTCCTCTCTGTATGCTGACTCATCATTGTTGCTGATGAGTCCCACCACTGTCGTGTAGTCAGTAAACTTGATGATATAATTTGAACTGTCCTTGGCAGAACAGTCATGAGTCAGCAATGTGAACAGCAGTGGACTAAGCACACAGCCCTGTGGGGGCGGCAGAGGGTGAGGGGGTGCGGGGATGTTATTTCCGATCCGGACTGTCTGAGGTCTCTCGGTCAGGAAGTCCAGGATCCAATTACAGAGGGTTCAAGCCCAACAGGCCCAACCTCCCGATCAACTTCTGGGGGATAATTGTATTGAATGCTGAACTGAAATCAATGAACAGCATTCTTACATTCGTGTTTTTGTTTTCCAGGTGAGACAGGGCCAGATGAAAGACCGAGGATATGGCATCCTTAGTAGACCCGTTGCGACGATATGCAAACTGGAGGGGGTCTTGTGAGTTGGGGAGTCTGGTTTTCATATGGCCCATGACTAGCCTCTCAAGGCACTTTATAATAATTGATGTGAGTGCCACAGGGCGATAGCCATTAAGGCAGGACACTGTTGACTTCTTTGGCACTGGTATGATGGTGGTGGCCTTAAAGCATGCTGGGGCAACCGCCTGGCTCAGCGAAATGTTGAAGATGTATGTGAGGACGTCTGCTAGCTGGTCTGCACATTCCCTGAGCACACGACCAGGTATTATGTCAGGTCCAGCAGCCTTGCTTGGGTTGACTCTAGATAGGGTTCTACTAATGTCAGCTGTGGGCAGACAGAGTACCTGATCATCAGGAGGAGGGGTGGTCTTCCTCGCGGGCATGTTGTTGAATGCATCAAACCGTGCATATAAGTCATTCAGCACATCTGGGAGGAAGGCATCACTATCGCAGACATGTGGTGTGGTCTTGTAATCGGTAATGGCCTGAATGCCCAACCACTTGTGCCGGGTGCCTCTAATGTCTCGGGATATAGCCATGGATTTTCCGTGCATACGTGCACTTTGCCTCCCTAATGGTGCGGGACAGGTTGGCCCTCGCTGTTCCGAGGGCTGCCTTGTCACCTGATTTGAAGGCAGCATCACGGGTTTTCAGCAGCGCATGGACCTCTGCAATCATCCATGGCTTCTGGTTGGCTCGTGTAATGATGGACTTGGAGACAGTGACGTCATCAATGTACTTACTGATGTAACCATTCACAGATGCTGCACACTCCTCCAAGTTAGTAAGATGACCATAGGTAGCAGCCTCCTTGAACAAACTCCAATCTGTATGGTCAAAACAGTCCTGGAAGCTGAGGTAGCTCCAACTGGCCACACTCTGATATGTTTCAGAACCGGCTTGGAACATTTAAGCAACGGTCTGTACGCTGGGATTAGCATAACAGAGATGTGGTCTGAGTAGCCAAGGTGCGGACAGGGTACAGCCTTGTGTGCATCGCGAATTTTCGTGTGAACTATGTCCAATGTATTCAACCCTCAAGTTGCAAAGTTAACATATTGATAGAATTTAGGGAGAACCGACTTGAGATTTGCGTGGTTAAAAGCCCCAGCGGCAATTTAAAAAAAGCCGTCGGGGTGTGCAGTCTGCAGTTCGCTGATTGCTCTCATGGAGTACACACAGTGCCTCATTAGCGTTGGTGCTGGGAGGGATGTACACAGCCATGGTAAAAATGGTGGTAAATTCCCTTGGCAGATAGTCGGACCGACACTTAACCGTCAGGAACTCCACCAGCGATGAGCAGTAGCTCGAGACCACCATAGCGTTTTCGCACCAATCTTTCTTAATATAAACACACAAACCACCTCCACGGGTCTTACCGGACATTGAAACTTCCCTGTCCACACGGAAGGAGGTTTAGCCCGTTCAATTGAATGGCCATATCAGGAATGTTGTCATGGAGCCAAGTTTCTGCAAAAATAAAAACATATCAGTCCTTCATCTCACCCTGGGTAGTTTGTTGTAATCTGAGGTAGTCCAGTTTGTTTTCCAAGGAACGAACATTGGAGAGTAGAATGGACGGGAGAGCCGGTCTGTTGGAGTTAACCTTTAGCCTGGCATGGATTCCAGCTCGCTTGCCGTGCTGCTGTTTTCTCTCGCACCGCTTGCGGCGCCTTCTCATTCGGTCCACTGCGACAGGCGGCGCCGCGGTCTCTGGGCCTGGTTCACGTAGCAAGCCAAGGTTACTCAGCTTATCCGTCAAAATAGTTAGCTGGTAAGACGAGCGTTGTTTTCTGATTTCCAACAAGATCCGGTGGTCGTAGACATGTGCACGGGTGTTCCTGAGATGCACTTATATCTCGAAAAAACATTTGACCAAGAGACAACATTTAGCACCGTTTCTTCCGGACCCAGAGAGGTCGATGCGCACCGCCATTTCTCCGCCAATGATTACTTCATTGGTTTCAGTTGTTGCTTTTGGATCATGTTTCCAGGGGCGCCGCCGGGGATTTTGGGCCCCATGAAAAGATATCACAATGGGCCCCTATGAAGCACATGCGCACATTTTTTCGCCGACATTTTTGCCAGGAGGTTGAAACAATGCTTATATTTCTGCATACAGTATGGAATTCACTATTTGATGCAAGACTGATACCCACACAATAAATGTGCTAAAGGCCATCTTTTACAGTCTAAATGTAATTTTAATGGTAAGAATTACAACATACATTAACCTCTTCAATTAAAATAAATTAACATTATCATCTGAAGAATGATATAACAAACAAAATAATAAAATCAGCAGCATAGTATACATACAAGTATACATACCAAGTGTGGTGATCCAATATCCATAGCCATGCCATTTAGTTATCACTGGTCTATTAAAAATGATAGGTTAATAATTTAATATTGAGAATTTCTACCTAATGTTCTAATAATTTTTAGGGCCCCTGTCAGTGCAGGGCCTTTGGAATCATCCTAACATTTCCCCCCCTTATAGCGCCCCTGCATGTTTCCATGAGTTTTCTGGAACTGTAATGTTGAGACTTTTGCGGATGGGTTAGTGAATTACTCCACATTCCTTGTTGTGTACTTTGGTGTCGCCCAAACAGCATTTTTGTCTGTTGGTTGTTTTCTCGTATAGTTGTTGTCTTTCCCCAAATGGTGCAATCTCATCTCCACTATTTTGTTTGCCAGCTTTTATTCCAGCCTTCGCTATTCCTCATTGTCCTTTTACTCCTTCACATCCCTGTTCCTTCTGTCCTTGTGTGTTATCATCCACTGTTCTCATTTTCATGCCATTCAATTGTCTTGGTGTTTTCACTTGTTCCACAATTGTATGTGGGGTCTGTTTCCCCTCCCTGTTAGGGTGGTACTTTGTCTCTTTCACCTCTGTCTCACCACGCCTCGCCGGTCCCCAGTGACGCTCTGCATTCCAAACCATTGCTTCATCGCGCAGTCCCTCCCCGCGCCATTGTGGACACTTTTCCACCTCTCCTCTGTCCATCCCTGGCGAGTGCGTGGCTCTCATCCTCCTCATTTCATCTGCATGTTTTCTGGCCTTCACCGTTATCTCTTTTATTTTATTTTTATTTTAGGATCAATGTGCCGTGTATTTTTTTTGGAGGGGTGGAGGGGGCTGCAATCCATACACACCTCGTATCGGACTTCGTCTCTCCTCCTTGATTATCCTCTCTCTCTCTCTCCCTCTCAAGTTACCAGCCACCTCGTCCTAGAATCTCCCATCGACACTCAGGGAGCCACACGGTTCTCCCGATTCACGAACCGCCTCGGAATGTCGACTGTGGAATGGCGGGGGGGAGGAGGGATCGTGGGTTTGCAATTTACACGCGCCTCGTATCGAGCTTCATCACCAATCCTTAAATAACTCTCTCTGTCCCACTCACATCACCAGCCCTCTCTCAACTGCAGCTCCTTCCTTTCCTTCCCTTCGTCACCAGGGTCCTGGTTTCGGGACTGACATTGGTGGGTCTAAGCCGTGCGTCTAAGTGAGATGGTGTGACGAGATTATGTGCCAGCTTCTTTGATGCCATCTTGTGTGTGTACATCATGGTGTATCCATGTCCTTGCTCATCAATGAGGTTTGTCTGCGTCTGTCCACTAACTTTTTTTGTACCATTTGAGCTTTCTCATCAAGTTTTCAACATAACTTTGTTGTGAGAATATGGAGAAGACAAATTAATAATTTGGTGAAAAGGTCAAAGGTAAATGTCACGTAAAATCGTCAAGTTTTATCCAATTGACCTGAAATTTAAAAAATATGCACACTGGATCACTGCATTGGTTCACCAATCAAAAGCTGGAAGCCCATTGTTTTATTTTTAAAATATTTTTACAACAAACGGTCAAGGTTGCATAAAATCAACAATTTTCATCCAATTATCGTGAAATTTGAGCAGGGTTTGCATATTGGGTTGCTGAAGCCGATTGCCTTTGAAGTCAAAAGGTAAAGGTTGCCCAAAATTTTCAATTTTTTGGTTTTTTTCTGTTTGATACTTTCATCATGTTTCGCAGATGGAAGACGAATAAGAAGTCTGAATGCAAAGTGCATGGGGATGGGCTTTACATTTTCAGATGTTTTCTCGTTTTTTAAAGTGATTCTTAACTTTTGAGAGAAGCCCGGTGTTACTTAGCGGTTAATTTGGCTAGTTTCAGATCTTAGGGTCTTGAGTTTGAGCCCCAGCCCTGCTGTTAAATAACATCAGGTGGGTTTATTCAACCTGTCATCTTTGGGTTAATGCCAAATGATGCCTGTCTTCCATGATGCCTGTCAAAATGAGTGCCAGTTTATTGGAAACAGGTGATTTGTCACTATTGAGAGGGAACAAATGGGGCCAAAAATGATGTGTAGAGGTATATTTTCAAAAGGTTGTTGATGGATTGTGACAAAACTTGTTGGATTATTTGGGTAGGTGTCGAGAACAAGCCGATTAGATTTTGCTTTGACCTGATCTGCATCCGGATCTCATCAATGGGATACAAAAATGTAAACTGTTCAGCCTGGTTGTCATTTGTACATCAGCTCGTCAGGGGTGTTTTCTGGCCACCACACTTTCAGCGCTTGAATCGACTGGATCATGTCGGAGAGATCTAGCTGTGCTGCATCGTTTGAAAATGTAAAGGTCTCTGACCTTTATTGTGCAGATGATCCAGTCATCTTTGTGCAGACTGGACATCCTTCCTTATGGGGTCGGTCCTTCAAGGTGATGATTGAGGAGTCGGGGCTACTGCGATTATGGGACTCCAGGGTCAATACTAAGATCCAGTCTTTCAATGACATCGTCGATGCTACCATCCGGTTCGTAACTCTCTGTGGCGAGGATGTTGAGATCACTTTGAGATTCACTCACCTTGGTAGTGATATTAATGTTTCCACATGTCGTCAATGAGATATTTGAGCCCGAGGGCCGACCATATGCCTCGTCGTTGCAGTAGGTTGGTCGGTATTTCAAGGACATAGGATTGGGCTGCGCATCGTGCTGTTTGGGGGATGGCAGCATGGAGTACCGGTAGAAAGTGGGTGTGACGATGGGCTTAGATGTTACTCGTATATTTTGAACACGAATTGGAACTTGAACCAGTAAACAAACCTGTTGTTTAACAGGACTTTGGCTGTGAATTTTTACCGACCACACATGCGGAGAGAAGAGCGAGATAATATTGTGATGATTGTGAAACCTCTCCCCAGTGCAAGAACATCTACAAACATGTAGAACTCTCTACAACCATGTTTCCCAAACTGGGGGCCATGGTGTATTTCTCGGGGGGGCATGTGGGCCATCACATAAAAAAGGTTGGGAATCCCTGCTCGAGAACCAGTTATGCTGTTAGTTTACGTGCACAGATAGACCTCCATACGTTGTCCAGAGGGAAATGGGACAAATGTGTTGGGTGGGTTTGTTAGGTTTTCCTCTTCTCTCCAAATCTCTTACATGATGCTCTTGCATCTTTCCAACACAACGACATTGCAGACAAAAACCCTTCACTCACTCAAAACTGCTGGGAGGGAAAGGTCGTTGGCCGTATGGGGAAAACCATGCCAAGAGGAACGGCCGACCCTGGGGACGAGCCGGACATTCGGAATGATTGTTGTTCCGGGAGTGTCAGCTGGTACATGCTGCGCCGAGTTAAAGCCCACACCACGACCTCTACTTCCAGGAACTCCACCTCCCATGCCAATTGAAAGAGCTATCAACGATTGGCCTCTTGGTCCCTCTGTTCGAGGTTTACAATCGCACGTGACACTCTTCTTCTAAAGTTTAAAGCTTGCACTGCACACACTGTTCTCATTCCCACTCACTACATTCTGCTCTCATTACCCCCTCCCTTTTTCCTTGTTTGGTTTCCCATTGCAGGATTGACACACGTCCGTCGACGCGTGCCGAGGGTGAGTCGGAGGTATACCATATACTTTGCCCTCCATATTTATCCTGTTTACCTCCTTTCTATATTTTTTCCTTACTGGTTCTGTTGGAGCCATGTCTTGTGCATAAATAAATGAAGTAAGAATGCCTGAGGGGGAAATAAGTGCTATGGGTAAGATCTGCTCTTTTGTGCCTTTCTTGATGTTTGGTTATTGTTTGATGTGCTTGTAAACACACTACATGGCCAAAAGTATGTGGACTCTCGAACATCACACCCATATGTGCTCGTCAAACATCTCATTCCAAAATTATGGGCCTTAATATGGAGTTGGTCCTCCCTTTGATGCTATAACAGCCTCCACTCTTCAGGAAAGGCTTTCCACTCGATGTTGGAACATTGCTGCAGGAATTTGTTTCCATTCAGCCACAAAAGCAGCATTGGTGAGGTCTGGCACTGATGTTGGGTGATGAGGCCTGGCTCGCAGTCGGCGTTCCAATTCATCCCAAATGTATTTGATGGGGTTGCAGTCAGGGCTCTGTGTAGGCCAGTCAAGTTCTTCCACACCAATCTCGACACACCATTTAGGTATGGACTTCGCTTTGTGCACAGGGAAATTGTCATGCTGAAACAGAAAAGAGCCTTCCCCCAAACTGTTTTCACAAAATTGGAAGCACACACTCGTCTATAATGTAATTGTATGCTGTGGCATTAACATTTCCCTTCACTGGAACTAAGAGGCCCAGCCCGAATCATGAAAAACAGCCGCAGACAATTATTCCTCCTCCACCAAACTTTACAGTTGGCACTATGCATTTGGGCAGGTAGCGTTCTCCTGGCATCCACCAAACCCAGATTTGTCCGTGGGACTGCCAGTGGGTGAAGTGTGATTAATCACTCCAGAGAACACGTTTCCACTGCTCCAGAGTCCAATGCCGGCGAGCTTTACACAACTCCAGCCGACTCCTGGCATTGCTCATGGTGATCTTCGGCTTGTGTGTGGTTGCTCGGCCATGGAAACCCATTTCATGAAGCTACCGACAAACAGTTGTTGTGCTGACATTGCTTCCAGAGGCAGTTTGGAAGTCGGTAGTGAGTGTTGCATCCGAGGACATACGATATTTATGCGCTACGTACTTCAGCGCTCTATTGTCCCATTCTGTGTGCTTATGTGCCCTAACACTTTTCCACTGTGCTGTTGTTGCTCGTAGACGTTTCCAGTTCACAATAATAGCACTTACAGTTGACTGGGGCAGCTCTCGCAGTGCAGAAATTTGACGAACTGACTTGTTGTAAAGGTGGCATCCTATGACTGTGCCACGTTGAAAGTCACTGAGCTCTTCAGTACGGCCCATTCTACTGCCAATGTTTGTCTTTGGAGATTGCATGGCTGTGTGCTTGATTATATATATATATATATATCCCTGTCAGCAATGCGTGTGGCTGAAACAACTGAATCCACTAATGAGAAGGGATGTCCGCATACTTTTGGCCATGTGGTGTGTGTGCTCCATTATCTATATTATAACAGCCGTAGGGATTCTGTTGGACGTCTGTCCGGGGGTGTGGCGAAGTCGGTTTGCAGAGTACCTCCACCCATAGCTCCACCCATTCTTGGAGAGGCTTCATGTAAACAAATATCCACCATTTTATTACCTGGAATGGCTTTGAGGCCTGTTTAGTTAGGCCCATGCTGTCTTTCTCTCTCACACAGGTTTATTTCAATTCTAATTCGATATATCATTTCATTTTTAACAGTCACTAACATAGTGTTAGACTCGGTTGAAAAAAAACGGGAGGAGAATCCCAAGAAAGTTTCCGTTTATAGAACGAAATGAATTCTCAAAGGCCTGTAAACGAAAGCCCATTCATTGAGAGTCACCGTCACGATTTTATCGAATTCACCATCTGATTTAATTTTTATCGATGGTTTTAGACTCGGTGTCAGAAATAATTGAGAACATTCACGCACACACGGGAAATTGCCGAGATATATTTATAAAAATCGCACCACGATGATACACGAAAATACACCGCCTAAAATAACAGTCGGGGAAAATGTCGACATATATTAAAAATTCGCTTTTCCTTTTCCGTTAACATTTATTACTTTTACGTTTTATGACAGTCGGCACAAAAACGACATGTATATCTTCGTTCTTTCTTATTTCATTCAACATTATTATCCGGAAGTAAAATATGTTTCAGGAAATTACCGAGAGATATTTCTTCGTTTTTATTTCATTAGTTACTAGCAGAAGTACCCAGCGTTGCCGGGCGGGGGAGGGGGGAAGTGCACGTACACTTTAAACATGTATATACATGTGGGACGTGTGTGTGTGTGGGACGTGTGTGTGTGTGTGTGTGTGTGTGTGTGTGTGTGTGTGTGTGTGTGTGTGTGTGTGTGTGTGTGTGTGTGTGTATATATATGTGTGTGTGTGTGTATGTGTATGTAGGCTAACCCCCGCTCTCGCAGGGAAAATGGCCTTAAAATGCATGTTGTTGTATGTGTATGTCTATATATATGTGTGTGTGTGTGTGTGTGTGTGTGTGTGTGTGTGTGTGTGTGTGTGTGTGTGTGTGTGTGTGTGTGTGTGTGTGTGTGTGTGTGTGTGTGTGTGTGTGTGGAGATGTATATATGTGTATAATGTGCATATATGTGTATATGTGGATACATATGTGTATACATATTTGCATATGTGTATATGTGTCTGTACGTGTGTGTGTGTGTGTGTGTGTGTGTGTGTGTGTGTGTGTGTGTGTGCATGTGTGTCGATGTACGTGTGTGTGTGTGTGTGTGTATGTGTATATGTGTGTGGGTGTGTGTGTGTGTATATGTAAACATGGGCCGGTGTGTGTGTAAAGTGTGAGGAGGTATTGGAGAGGAAAATGCAGAAATAGATTTTTTTTAATCGCGCCATGATGATAAACTAAAATACACCGCCTAAAATAACAGTCGACATATATTTAAAATTCGTCACACACAGCCATGCCCGTGGGATTCCCACGGGTGACCCCGCTAGTTATTTAATATTGTGTGCTTGCAAATACATGACTTTTCTTTGGTATATGTTTTTCCATCCTGCCTGTTTTTCTTATTTCCTTTAGTGGCTTGATTTATTGTGTACAAATAGATAGACAGGACCTTTTGCCTCACAGATCGCTCATGCCACTCGTCGTCGTGCACTCACAGTTACACTCAACCGTATATAATAAATAGATATATTGGTTCTCTCACATCGTTCACTCTCACAGCACAGATCCTCCTGGTGTCAGTGCATTTAACTTTGCCATGTCACATTTCATCTCAGCAACGACTTGAATTCCTGAACGAGTTACTGAAAACAGGTATCTTTACTTCCACCACCAAAGGTGGATGGAGGTTATGTTTTCACCACTTTCTGTCTGTCCGTTTGTTTGATTGTGAACAAAATATCTCAAAAAGTTGTGGACGGATTCGAACGAAATTTGGAAGAGATGTAGCGTATGTGACAAGAACGAAATGATTCGATTCTTTTTTTGGACAAGTATGTTGATCACTCCGGTTTGTGTTTATTCGCTCACTTATACTTGTCTACAGGAAACCATTTTAAACCGATCTTCGTGAAACTTCGCCAAACCATAGAGTTGGTGGTTCGAAAGAATCCTATTTATTTTTGATGTCAAAAGGTCAACCGAAGCCAAAGTTCAACAACTTATCTCAATTTTCTAAAATCCTCAATTTTCATCCGATTTACTTGAAATTTGAATGTAATTTTCATATCAGCTGATTGAATTCAACCACAAACAATTTTTGAAGTCGTAAGGATGTGCTACTGAGTCGCATTCTACTTTTATTTTCTTTTATTAATTTTTTTGTATGCAAAGTCAACGCCAAAGTAACAGCGAATACATAAAACACAAAATCAAGCAGAGACATTAAATATAAGGTAAAGGGAGAGGGAGACAAGATGGGGAGAGTGTGGGAAGCACACAAGCACAACAATAGAGACCAGGGACATCGGTCGATCTGTGGAAGGGAGGGGTTTCTGGAAGGGGTGAGTAAAACGGCATGAAACAAAGAGACAAATAGACACTACTTGGGCTTTCAGGAAAGACATCGGAATTTGAAATAGGTGGATTTTGGGTGTATTAACTGGAGTCGAAAAGATCAAGATTTTGGATGGGGGAAGATAAGATATTGTGGTGAACAGCTGTTTTAAAGACCTGAATGGAGGAGTGGGATTGAATAGAGGGTGGGAATTTGTTCAAAGGTGAGAGAAAAGAGGAATGAAAAAGTGAAGGTGAGCAGAGAGTCTTGATTTTTGGCAGTTTCACCTCAAGAGGGTTGCTGACAGATCTTGTGCATCCTGCTGGAATATTTGGGGGACAGAACACAAACAGATCAGGGGGAGCTAGGCCGGAGAGGAGTCGGTAGAAGACAGGAAAACCGCCAGCCTGCTTGCGGCGAGAGAGTGAACAGATAGAGAGGACTTTCCAGAGAGATGGATCGATCATTAATGAAGACCAGACAAGGCACAGGGTCCAGAACACTGCCTCGAGGAACTCCAGCCTGGACAGGAAGGGGAGATGAGAGAATTTCATTCAGGGCCACACGTTGACTGCGACCGGTGAGGAAGTCCGCAAGCCATGCGTGGAGATTTCCATGGATACCATAGGAGGAGAGTTTGGTGAGAAGAGCGTGGTGCCAGACCATATAGAACGCACGAGATATGTCAAGGGAGACGGCTCGCGTTTTCCTGTTTGTCATTGAGGACCTCCATCTATTCATAAGACAGCAGAGGCAGAATGTCCATATTGGAGTGGCCTGGTCTGAATCCAAAATGATGATCAGTGATCAAGTCATTGGAGAAGAGGAAGGATTTAACATCAGAAGCGATAATGGATTCCATGACCTTGCTGATGATTGGGTGCAGGCTGTTTGGTCTGTCGTTGCAGGGATCTGTTTTTGCACCTTTTTGTGTAAAGCGATAATGTTGGCTGATTTCCAAGCAGATGGATGACCTTGAGCAAAAGAAGGAGTGAAGGGAACAGAGAGTGGTTTTTTTTAGCGTGGCAGAGCTAGATTTAGGACCCGTGGGCTGATGCCATCTGGTCCATTTGCGGAATCATAGTTGAGGATTGACAGAAACTTCTCCAACTTGTGGGGAGACAAGGACACAGAGTCCGGGAGCAGCTGGGTATGACTGGTTAAAGTGGGTACAGAGAGCGATGGGTTTGGGACACAAATTGTTGAGGCAAACATGGAGTTGACAATCAGCTTTTTCACGTGCATTGTCAGGTGTGTGGCCGTTTGAGGTAAGGGAGGGGATGGAAGGGAAACAAACACCAGAAACAGATTTGACCAGACGCCACCAGGACTTGGAGGACGGAGACAGGTTTGGAAGTTCAGTCTTGAGAGCAGAGATATTCGTTCCTGGTCTCCTCAAGGTAGACACACACTTGTTCCGAGCTTTGTGAAAGGAAATTTTGGGAAATTTTTAACGCCATTAAATTTCGGAATATTTTTTCGATGAATTTTACAAACTTTATTTCATTGAAATGGAATTAAATACTTGAACACTGTTGAACACAAATGGCCTTCTTGTTACTTCCAATAACCTCCAGTTTAGCAGTACTTGGGCATGTTAAATAGGTTGGTGAATAAGGCTGATGTAGAAGACTGCTTCAATAATGCTTGACATCCGGAATTTTTTCTTTTTAACAATCTTTAACTTCATTACTATCTTTAAATTTAAGTATATATTCCATGATGTAACATGTTCTGTGAATTCTCAAGATGTTTCTCAATCTCATTTCCCTGCAAATTGCTGACGCTGATGTGTACACAGGTGATGTCTGTCCTGCAAATGTGGAAGGCAGACAACACAACAATGATTCATCTGCCACAGAAGATTCCAAAATGTGCTTCTGCAACGGAAAGTTCAAATGATATTCACATGACAAACGGAAGTGCTTCCTGTTTTTCAACTGGTGAGTGGAAATGTACAAAATTAACATTCAGCACAATATTTTGTGTTGAGAAAATATAAAATTTTCGGAAAATTATTTTGCATTTTGATTTTGAGCAAAAAAATAAAATGTTGTGTTCTTTATTTCTGTAGACCAATCCAGAAGCAATATGTGACAAATAATGTGAAGTTGCAGCTTGACACGAAGAAGAAGAAGCCTTGTTTGAAGAAACGATCACGAGATCAAGACTCACTTCCTATAAAATACAAGTTCATGTCTGGGACTCACAACACCAAGATTAATATGAAATTAAACAAACACAAAAAGGTTCCAGAAAGGCGAATACGTAATAAGTGTAATGTGTGCAGATTGGATTTTGCTACAACAAGTAACAACAAAATACACATGAGGCAAGGTATTCAGTTAACCAGAAGGAGAAAGCTATCGTGAAAGCGTGCAGCCCTTTGGACATCTACCTTGTCAGCACAACGTCTCAGAGTACCATCTGTATCCCGTGGCAACCAGCGGAACTCCGTGATGAAAGCCATGCAGCTGGCTGTCACCAGAATGTCCACAACAATGACTGCAAACTGGTGTCAGAAGGCAACAAGAATCTCAAAATGCTAACCCCTTCTGGGTCCTCAAACTAAGTTTAAAGAAAGTGACATCTTTAAAAAAACAAGTACAAAAAGTTTTAATTAAAACAAAAGCCGCGTCGATGTTACACAATGCCTAGATGCAGCTGTGCCGAAAACGTCGATGTTATAGGCACAGGACATTCCTATTGATTCGATTACTTGATGTTATTTTTGTGCAAAGTGAAAATATATCTCGGCAATTTCCCGTTTGTGGCGACGAATTTTTAATATATCTCGGCATTTTCCCGTCTGTTATTTCAGGCGGTGTATGACTGACCATGCCGCGATGTTAAAAAAAATATATCTCGGCAATTTCCCGAATGTGGCGACACGTGAACGAAGCTATGCTCCTCTCTCCACATTATTGTGACGACGTATAAATTAAATATTTCATCGTGACGATTGTCATCAAATGGACGAATTTTTAATATATCTTGGCATTTTCCCGTCTGTTATTTCAGGCGGTGTATGACTGAGCATGCCGCGATTTAAACAAAATATATATATCTCGGCATTTTCCCGTCTCTTATTTCGGGCGGTGTATGACTGACCATGCCGCGATTTAAAAATATATATATCTCAATGGACTTGAAGTTACAGGCCTTTGAGAATTCATTTCGTTCTATAAAGGGCAACTTTCATCGGATTTTCTTCCCGTTTTTTTTTCAACCGAGTCTAAAACTATGTTGGCGACTGTGAAAAATGAAATGATATATCGAATTTGATTTGAAAGAAAACTGTGTGAGAGGAAGACACCACGGGCCTACAAAACAGGCCTCAAAGCTATGCGAGTTAATAAAATGGTGGATATTTGTTTATATGAAGGCTCTCCCAGAATGGGTGGAGCTATGGTTCCCAGAATGGGTGGAGCTTTGAGGTTTTGTCTTCTCCGCAAGAACAAGAAGAAGAAGAAGAAGAAGAAGAGGTGGTAACAACAACAACAGCAGCGTGCACTCTATGAGCAGCGTCTGCGACGCGGCTAAAAAGGAAAATTTATTAATTTGGATCTCCATATTCTCATAATAGAGGATAGTTAAAAAATTGATGCCAAAATCTCAAATGGTAACAGAACTTCATCTCTCAATCTGATCTTGGATCTCGTTGTGCTTCTTTCAGGGTCTTCCTTAGGTTGCCAGTTAGTAATTCCTGTCTCTGTCCTTGCCATGTATCCAGCCAAGTACCATTTGAGTTTTTTTTATTATGACCAGTGTTTAGGAATTTTGTTTTCCATCTGATTTAGTTGTTTTTCTTATCCATTTTTGGTTTTGCTCAGATGGCATCTTTTCATGGCAGTTTGAACATCAATTTTTACTCGATCTTTGCTGTCATCCTTGTTTTATTGCCATGTGTGACATGTGGAGAACACCCTTGTTGTAAATTGTTTAACACAAGAAGACTTCTGCTTATGTTTTTCATGAAACTTGAATTTGTGAAGGGTTTCTCAATAAAGAGAGGTCCTCGAAGTACAAATGCACTGTCTGTGGATCAAATTCAAATTTGATCAAAGAAAAAAAATGTTCAAAAACAGAAGAGTTGGCTTGCAACAAGTTGGCTGCACAGGGTAAGTAATCTATGAATACCATCGAGTTGTGAATATGTAATGGCACATTATGATCAATTAATTAATCAGTGAGTGGAGAGTTTGGAGTTGTCCTTATCCCTGTAAGTAATCCTGATCAAACTGAGAGTTGTTCACCAAACCGGTTGAAAGCCTTGCATCGCATTTACCATCATGACTGCACTTCATGTCATCACTGATTGCTGCCAAGCAGCTCAGTTACACAGTTCCCAATGTGGAAGCCCACACAGCTGGTTGCTACCACATTTTTCTCAACATCAATGTTAATGCATTGTTGATGGAGGGAATACCTTTAAACACAGACTTTCAAAGAAGTGAAGAGTGGAACGAACCCCTCCTCCTTCCCCTCCTCCCCCCCCTCCCACCCCCAAAAAAGTTTGAGATTTTGGCCAGTATATAATGGCGGGTCAAAACAAAACAAAACAAAAATTCCAAAATCAGATCCTTGCAACTGCAGACCAATCAGCCTGCTCCCAATCATCAGTTAGGTCATGGAATCCATAATCGCTTATGACATTAAATCCTTCCTCTTCTCCAATGGCTTCATCTTAGATCATCAATTTGGATTAAGACCATGCCACTCTACTCAGGAAATGCTGCTTCGACTGTCTCAACAATAGACGGATGTCCTCAACACCAGACAGGAAATCAGAGCTGTCTGACAGACAGGAAATCACTTGACATATCTTGTGCCTTTGATATGGTCTGGCACGCCACAATGCTCACCACCAAACTCTCCTTATGGTATCCATTGAAATCTCCATGCATGGCCCATGGAGTTGCTCCTGTCGTATTCAACGTTTAGTTCTAAATGGAATTCTCTCATCTCCTCTTCCTGACCAGCCTGGAATTACTCAAGGCAGTGTTCTAGGCCCTGTGCTTTTTCTCCTCTTCATCAGTGATTTTTCTGACTCTGGAAAATCTTTATCTTTTTGCTGATGACTCCACCCTCTGCCGTTCCGTCTCTCATCCTTCAGATCGCCAGTTCCGGGCAAAAAGCAGCCTCTTAACTCTCTGCAGACTTGGATAAATTTATAAGCTGGTCAAACACATGGAAGATGTATTTCAATCCTGAAAAATCTCACACTCTCTCCTTGTCTCTCTGAAAAGACAATCTGGAAAACCCTCACATCTACTTTCCCAACAATCCTCTTTGAAAAAGTTCTGTCTTTCAAGCGTTTGGGTCTCACTATCTGCCGTGCTCTTTCATGGGAAAACCACATGTCCAAGATGGCCTCCATAGCCAATCGCCACTGGGCATTCTCCATCGTGCGAAGTCCTTCCATAGCACTGCTGAGCTGCTCACCACCTTCAAACCTTTCATCCTCACTTTGATGGAGTATAGCTCTCCCTTCTGGGCTGGTGCTCCTGCCCCATACGTTGTGCGGCTTCATGCTGTAAAAACCAAGGCTTCTAGAATCATTGGTATCTCGCACGACGAAGCTGATTATGAGGGCGTTTCACTCTCATCACAGGCAGGTTGGCAGTCATTGTTTCTTCGATCAAGTCCTCTCCGGCCTTGCACCCCATGCTCTGTCTGTTCTCTGTCTCCCAAATATTCCTGCAGGATGCCCAAGTTCTGCCAGTAAAACTTTTCTGGTGAAACAACCACAATCAAGACTTTCTACTCACCTTCACTCTTTCATGCCTCTTTTTCCGCTTCTGGAACGAACTCCCGCACTCTCTTTAATCCCACTCATCCCTCCAGATCTTTAAAACAGGTGGTCACCACCATCTTATATTTTCCCCCATGCAAAACCTTGATCTTTTCTTCCTCCATTAATCCACCTTAAATCCACCTCCTTTAAATTCCGATTTCTTTCCTGAATAAAACGTCCGTCATGTCCATCTTGTTTATGCCGTATACACCACCCCAGCCCTCTCTCTTCCACAGATCTCCCAATGTCCCTGTTCCTTACTGTTGTTGTACTTCCCTCGCCCCGCCCCTCCCCCTGTTGTCTCCGGCTCCCCTTATTAAATGTTCCATGTGTTAGCTCTCATAGGAGCCGCGACTAAGTATACAAAAATGTGTCACTGTCTCCCCTTCTGCCCACCACTGTTCATGGTCAGTTTCTCACATTGTGGGTGTTTTGACTGCGAGTGGAAAAGAACGAACATAAGGGATATTTGTTGTTTTCCCAGGAATAATTTGAGTATGGCGACGGCCTGTATACATAGAAACTGGTCCCTCCTCTGGATTCTGCACAGTCTGGGTGACTGTATATATTTGTGATCGGCTCAGTTCCGGAAACAAAGAAATAAATGACTCAGGTGGCACGACTATATCGTCAGATTTGGCCTTGTTCTGAACCATCAACTCTGAAATGACGTTGAAGACAATTATTGGGTCTTTCACCGGTCCCTTACTCACCAAAACAGGGACTAAAACAGACTCCTCTCTGCCACCGTTTTAAAGCTTAAACTCTGCTTCAACCCATCCTTCAAATGGAATGGGGCTTCCATTTTCATCCTTTAATCATAATCTATCCTGTAGGATTTCTTCCACTCGTCATAAAATGGTGTCTAGCAAGGTATCTTGTAGGCAGTCTCTGCTTGCCTTGCTTACCTGGGAACCAGTATCCCAAAGGGCCTGAACCTCAATCCCATTCAGTTTACAGAGCGTTATGTGTTAACCGTAGTCGTACATTAACGAACATCGACATCATTTAATCCAAACAATGGACGAGTTGGTTAAATCATGCATCAGTTCAACATTAAAGTGAATAATCGTGGAAATAAAAATGGGACTGCGTGTCCTGAAGCTTCCTGGATCAGGAGCAACAGTAAGGGAAATCCCACAGATCTCCTCAGACATTTTTTTTTTTTTTTACGTCGTGAACAAACTTTGGTTCATCACGGTTGATGAAGGTTGCAGTCAAGTTTGTGTAGTTTCGGAGAAAAAATTAAATACCTATTTTTGGTCGGGGCAAACCTCCCATACCCCCCTCCCCCTCCAGGAGGCACCCCCATGAGCGCAGATTTTGATGGGGTCAATCAATCCACCTTTATAAGGGATCAGGTATGCATCTTGTCGTCAGGTTGGTCAAAATCGTGTGTTTGGTTCAAGTAATAATGATTGAAGTGTTTGTGGACTCACTTACTCACTCACTGACACACACACACACACACACACACACACACACACACACACACACACACACACACACACACACACACACACACACAGTCTCTCTCAGTCACTTACTTACCTGTGGACACTGCTCGATCGATAAGTTTACCGGACTAAAGTCCAGGTGAGCTAAAATCGAGTTTGTTACCTGGTAAAAAGTCAAACAACTTTTAGGAATCCTTTTTAACATCACACGAATGTAAGTCCATGTGGGCATCGTGGGGAGTGACACATTTATTTTATATCAATAGATTATAAAAAATGGGGAATATCAATTCATTATTTTAATTATAAAAGGGGAAATATCAATTAATTATCTCATCATTTTTACCTCAAATTTAGTGTTACGTCACACAATGTCAGATATGATTTTACATTGATCATTTCACAGGGATTCACGAGATTATTGGTATCGATGAAACCTGTGTTATAATGCAAATATACAATGCATTATGCAAATATACAATGCATTATTCAAATGCACAAAGTATTATGCAAATGTACTATGTATTATGCAAATATACAATGTATTATGCAAATCTACAATGTATTATGCAAACGTACAATGTATTATGCAAATATACAATGTGTTATGCAAATGTACAATGTATTATGCAAATATACAATGTATTATGCAAATGTACAATGTATTATGCAAATGTACAATGTATTATGCAAGTATACTTGATGCATGTGTATGTTATGCGCCATCAATGGACTTGCGCTATCGAGCGACCGATCGTGCTGCGCTATCAATGGATCCTTCGTTCGCGCAGGCATCGATCGATCGCGCAGATCAGTACCACTCTTGGCATTGCTCACCTTCGATCAGGATTTTTGACGTCATCTGAGCAGCAGCGTGTGTAATTTCTCCCCCTTACCTTTTCATTTAAACTTGCTTTTTGTCATCATATAAAAATGGTTTTAAGTCAGGAACGAATCATGAAGACATTGTATATAGAAACGATTATAAAATATTAGAACGTTGAAAGTAATATTAAATGAAGAAACAGAGTTTCGCTTTGGTTTTTACCAACTCGCCTTTTGAGCTGATTTAAACATCCGTGTGCCGAATCTCCAATGTGATCGCCAAGGTATTTATCCAGGTACACAGGTATTTCCATGTTTTCCCATGTATTACTTCAGCTCGTGATTGTGGTTGACGTGGATTTGTGTTCCATATAAAACTAATTGTTCCTCCCCTTCCTCACGTGAGTAAAGTTGCACATTTATTAATACTGGCAGAATACCCGCCCTACGGGCGACCCTATGAGCGTTCTTGTTCCAAGTGTACAACACATTTTCTGCTGATGCAACTGCTTTGAATTGGTTTTCTGGATTATTTCCTTTGGCAATATTGCTGGATCTCTGTTCAACTCAGGTGGCCTTGGTTTTTGAGGCATCTCAATTTTCCAGAAAAACAAGCAAACATCAGCCGTCACCATAGCTAACAACACCCACGACCAAACCACACTCACCTCTTCACCCTTCCTCCCTTCCACCATCTCCTCAAAATCCCCCTTCAACTGTCACCCTAGCTAACAATACCCGTGACAACCCCACACCACTCTCTTTCCTCCTCTCTACCATCCTCTCATAATCCCCCTATCAACCATCACCCTACCTAACAATACCCACACCCATCTCTCTGTTCAACTTTGGTGGCCTTGTTTTTTGAGGCATCCCAATTTTCTAAAAACAAACAAACAAACAAACCATCAACCATCACCCAAGCTAACAGTACCAACAACCAACCTACACCCTCCTCTTCCCCTCCCCCCACCTCTCCTGTTCCCCCCCCCCCACCTCTCCTGTTCCTCCCCTACCCCTCCTCTTCCCCCCTACCCCTCCTCTCCCCCACTACCTCTCCACCATGCCTTCACAATCCCTTTACAACCATCACCCTAGCCAACAATACGCACAAACAACCCACACCATCCCCCAGCAAACATCACTCTAGCTAACAATACCAACGACCATCCCACACACCCCACCCCCTCCAACATCCCCAATCATTATCGGAATCTGAGTAGCTCAGAATGCACTATCTCTATGTACTGTCGCCAGCAGGATCACAGTGAGATCACAATGTGATGTCACTGGCATATTCGAAAATCGACACTCATGGCTTTTTTTCGGCACTTTATGATTCACAAACGAAATATAATAAACCCCCTTCAAATGAGACTGATTAATGATTGTCAATGGTTTTCAGAAGAAAAAAAAATTGCATTTGGGTTTCACTTCAAGGGTATTTTGGGTCTTCGGTGTCTTTTCAGTCTTTTGGGTATTTTTGAAGTTTTGAATGTTTTTTGTCTACAGTGTCCTTAAGGATATTTTGGGTCTTCGGGGTATTTTTGGTCTTTGGGGTCCATTGGGTCTCTGGGGTCTTTTGGGTATTCAGGGTCTTTTGCATATACGGGGTATTTTTGGTGTTCGGGGTTTTTGGGGATCTTTGGGTTTTTTTGGAGTCTTTGGAATATTTTGGGTCTTCAGGGTCTTTTCAATATTTGAGGTCTACGGGGTATTCTGGGTCGTCAGGGTATTTTCAGTGTTCGGGGTATTTTCGGTGTTTGGGGTATTTTCAGTGTTCGGGGTATTTCCGATGTTTGATGTCTTTTCGGTGTTCGGGGTCTTTTCGGTGTTCGGGGTCTTTTCGGTGTTCGGGGTCTTTTCGGTGCTTGGGGTCTTTTGGGTCTTCTGGGTCTTTTTGTGTTTGGGGCATTTTTGGTGTTTGGGATCTTCACGGTCTTTTCAGTCTTTTGGGGTATTTTGGGTCTTCAGAGTCATTGGGGTCTTCTGGGTCCTTCTGGTCCTCTTTGTCATTTGGGTCATTGGGGTTGTTTGGGTCTTTTGGTTCCTCAGGGTTTTTGGATCCTCGAGGTCTTTTGGATCCTCCGGGTCTTTTGGATCCCCGGGGTCTTTTGGATCCTCGGGGTCTTTTGGATCATCGGGGTCTTTTGGATCCTTGGGGTCTTTTGGGTCTTTTGGGTCCATTGTGTCTTCAGTGTCTTTTCAGTATTTCGGGTGTTCAACAGTCTCTCGGGTATTTTGGGTCTTCAGGTATGTTGGGTCTTCAGGTATTTTGGGTGTTTGGGTCATTTGGGTCTTCCCAAAATTTTGGGTCTTAGGGTATTTGGGGTCTTTGGGGTCCATTGGATCTTTAGGGTCTTTTCAGTCTTTTGGGTCTTTGGGGTATTTTGGATCTTCAGAGTCCTTAGGGTATTTTGGGTCCTCTTTGTCATTTGGGTCCTTGGGGTTGTTTGGGTATTGGGGTCGTTGGGGTCTTTTGCGTCTTCATGATCCTTTGTGTCTTTAACAGACTACAGGGTATTTTGGGTATTTTGGGTCTTCTGGGTCCTTGGGGTCTTTTGGGTTCTCAGTCTTTTAGTTATTTTAACCGGTTGACACAGTCGTGTTCAAAGATTTCCCATTTAACCACCCCCGGCTCCCTTCAAAGCCCTCCAAAAGCACTAATCAAAGCCTTTAAACCCAACCCTTATGAAGACACACACACACACACACACACACACACACACACACACACACACACACACACACACACACACACACACACACATTGTGTTTTACATGGTAGCTTATCATATGGAAGAGCTACGAGTTTCCAAAGTTCCAGACAACCACGGGCGGCTGGGTTCAAATCCCGACCCGGGTATAAACTGCAGTCCAGGTGCTTCGCAGGCAGGTGATTCATCAATGTGTTCTCCTTCGTCCCTCGGATGGACGTAAAGCCGGACGTCCTGTGTGCTAGCATTAGTTGATGAACGTTAAAGATCCCACGGTGTCCTTAACGAAGAGTCGGCAAGCTATCACCGGCATCCTGAACAAATTAGAACAGCCCTGCTGAAACCCACGAGGCACTCCTGTAAATAAGGTAAAGGTACGACGAGCATTTGTTAGATTATCGGGAACACGTGACACCAGGACAGTTCTGCCGATGTATTTCGTCATCGTACACAAACCAACGTGATAAAACGTCTAATAATCCACGAAGTATGAAGATGTGATTGAAAACCCGATCCACACCAGGTAATCCGGCTTATAACGCGTTTCCCATCATTTCTGAGTCGATTCCTCGAGCGAAGTGAATCACGTTCAAAGACCATTGTTGGATAAACGTGTACACCGGACAATGGCTGAAGTGTAACCTGGAGTCCCGATTCCCTGTCCTTGTACAACTCCATGTTCGATCGAACCAACTCGATAACAATCGGTAAATGTGATCTTGTCTCCCAGGAGGAATGTCTTGGGGGTTCTCGGTGGAATCTTTAGCTCATTACAATTTAGCTGGACCTTGATACACTATTCGCTCGTTTATAAAGAACAACCGTTCGATTTGAACACCTGGAAGTACCTTTACAGGTAAGAAAAGGGGATTGGTGTGAAGGACAGCAATGGGAATGTCATGTACTTCACCTGGACATTTACGCTCATGGCTAAAATGATCCTTCTTCACCGACGATCTTGAACATGTCCGAGTTCGAATCTTGTCTCAGGTATAAACTGCCGTCCAGGTGTTTCACGGTGTGGCAATAATTTGTGTTCTCCTAAAATGAATTGCGAAAAACGTAAACAAAACCGAATACCTGCATCGATTATTATGAATGTTTAATTGTTCTGGAGAGATGATTTTACCTTCAAGTGAAATTACCTTCAGTGCAAGAACTCCATGTTTTTAATAACCAAAAATACCTGTTCAGAGATTGCACCAAAGAAGGTATTTTATCCCTCCTGAGGGAATGTGCTCATTCTGGGTTATGATTGCCTGGACTCCGCTTAGACCATTAATCGAAATCCTTATCCTAAAAATCTGAAATTGTATACACATGATCTATGACCCATTTGTATTGAAATATTACATTTACGACATCATAGGTCACATGGTTTGGCAGCCATATTGTATTGAAGGAAAATATTAAATAATTATATCTCTGAAACTACTTACCCTATCAATGCGAAATTTTACAAACATCTAACACCAATGTTGCATATAGTTTGAAAATGATAACATTGTAGGTCATGTGGTTTGACAGCCATCCTGGATAGAAAAACGAACCTTGTCCGATCAACACAAAACTTCACAAACGTGATCCCCGACACATACATATACAGATTGTACATTTTTCTGGTGATATGTCATGTGGTGCAGCAGCCATATTAGCTTGAAAGCGATATTAAAAAAAAAAAAATTGATTTTAATTAAAATTAAATTTATTAAAAAATTAAATTATAAATTTAATCATAAAAAAACTTAGGGTGGGGGGGGGAGATGCTAGACATCGCCTTACCCTCCTCTTGGGGTGGGGGAGATGCTAGATATCGCCTTACCCTTCTCGTGGGGTGGGGGGGGGGAGGGAGGGTGGGGGAGATGCTAGAGTTCGCCTTACACTCCTCTTAGGGTGGGAAGGGGGGGGGGGATGCTGGAGATTGCCTTACACTCCTCTTAGGGTGGGGGGCGGGGTGGGAATGCTAGAGATTACCTTACACTCCTCTTAGGGCGTGGGGGGGGGGGAGGGGGAGGGAGATGCTAGAGTTTGCTTTGCACTCCTCTTAGGGCAGGGGGTGGGGGTAGGGGGAGGGGATGCTAGAGATCGCCTTCCCCTACTCTTGGGGTGGGGGAGGGGGGGGAGGGGGTGGGGGGGATGCTAGAGATCGCCTTTCCCTACTCTTGGGGTGGGGAATAGGAGGGGGTGGGGGGGAAGGGGAGGGGATGCTATAGATCTCCTTCCCCTACTTTTGGGGTCGGGGGGGAGGGAGATGCGGGTGACCACCTTGCGCTCCTGTTAGTGAAGTGGGGGTTAGGGGTAATTATAAAGATGTCTTTGTCCTTTTGGGCAGGGGGGGGAGGGACATGCTGATGTTACAATGGTCTCTATTCAACATGCGATGTTTCAACAAATTTCTGTCCTCACCTCTAATCCTTCCCAGGGAAATTCTCATTTCCAGCACTGCATTAATGTATTATTTATTGCAAATAATCCATCGGACAAAATCCATAACTGTATTTATTGTAATCCTCTGTGTTTATATTTGTGCACTCGTCATTTTGACAGACTTTCCCCCGAGCTGGTGTCATAAAGGAGAAAACAATAATAAACAAGTTTTAATGAAAACAAAAGCCAGGTCGATGTTACACAATGCCTAGATGCAGCTGTGCCTATAACGTCGATGTTATAGGCACAGGACATTCCTATTGATTCGATTACTTGATATTATTTTTGTGCAAAGTGAAAATATATCTCGGCAATTTCCCGTGTGTGGCGACGAATTTTTAATATATCTCGGCATTTTCCCGTCTGTTATTTCAGGCGGTGTATGCGATTCAGACCATGCCGCGATTAAAAAAAAATATATCTCGGCAATTTCCCGTATGTGGCGACACGTGAACGAAGCTATGCTCCTCTCTCCACATTATTGTGACGACGTAGAAATTAAATATTTCATCGTGACAATTGTCATCAAATGGACGAATCTATCTATATAATTATAAAATTGAAATCTTGCGTGTTTGTATGTAACATTCGATCGGTCCGGGGGCGTGGCTTACCCCTTTGAGAGAGTAGTAATATCCACCATTTTATTAACTCGATAGCTTTGAGGCCTGTTTTGTCGGGCCGTGGTGTCTTGCTCTCTCTCTCAGTTTTATTTCAAATCAAATTCGATATATCATTTCATTTTTCACAGTCGCTAACATAATTTTAGACTCGGTTGAAAAAAAACGGGAAGAAAATCCGATGAAAGTTTCCGTTTATAGAACGAAATGAATTCTGAAAGGCTTGTATCTTCAAGGCCATTGAGTCTGTTTCACGCCTTTATCTTCAATCTAAGTCGCCATCTGATTTCATTTTTATCGATGGTTTTAGACTCGGTAAAAGAAATAATTGAGAACATTCACGCACACACGGGAAATTGCAGAGATATATTTTAAAAATCGCGCCACGTTGATATACGAAAATACACCGCCTAAAATAACAGGCATACAGTATATATCTTCATCATTTCATTCAACATTATTACCCGGAAGTAAAATATGTTTCAGGAAATTACCGAGAGATATTTCTTCGATTTTTTTTATTATTTATATGCGCATACACTTTAAATAGGTTTATTTGAAATCTTTAATTTTCACAATGTAATTTATTTGTCATTTGATGATCGGCAAAACGATAGCACAAATACAATACTATTTGCAGGAAGAATGTCGTATCAACCCTCCGACGGCGCTACGGACGCGGACAACGAATCACACCTCACGTCTATGGACGCGAATAGCAACATCCGCACGAATCAGTCATCAATGATTTTCATTGACGCGCCTGGAGGCACAGAGAAGACGTTTCTTATTAACCTGATTCTCTCTAAAGTGAGAGCGAGTGGAGAAGTTGCCCCCTGCGGTGGCCTCATCTGGCATAGCTGCTACCCTCCCTCATGCCTGGTGGAAGAACAGCGCACTCAAGGTTCCAAATCCCTCTGACACCGAGGGAAGATGGCGTATGCAACATCGATAAAAATTCCACTATCGCAGACCTCTTTCGAAGTACAAAACTCATCGTGTGGGATGAGTGTCCTATGATCAGGAGAGAGAGTTTCGAGGCTGTGGATCGCACGTTGGGTGATGTATGTGACAAAGACGAGCCTTTTGGAGGGATCTTGACGATATGCTGTGGTGATTTCCGTCAACGTGATCGGAGATAAGGGCCGAAATCACGTGTCACAGGTAAGTGATTTAGAACGCTGGAGAGGTGAGCCTTATGCTATGGCTTGCTGGCCCAAATAATCTCCCCGATGATGTCCAGCGTTCGCTTTAGTTCTATTCTCATATCTTTTCAAACTGACATTGACCCAACGGGTCATGGGTCGTCGAGGGGTAGCATCATCATCATCATTGGCTATGGGGTAGCATCATTGGCTGAGGCGTAGCATCATTGGCTGAGGGGTAGCATCATTGGCTGAGGGGTAGCATCATTGGCTGAGGGGTAGCATCATTGGCTGAGGGGTAGCATCATTGGCTGAGGTGTAGCATCATTGGATGAGGGGTAGCATCATTGGCTGAGGGGTAGCATCATTGGCTGAGGGGTAGCATCATTGGCTGAGGGGTAGCATCATTGGCTGAGGGGTAGCATCATTGGCTGAGGTGTAGCATCATTGGCTGAGGGGTCACATCATTGGCTGAGGGGTAGCATCATTGGCTGAGGGGTGGCATCATTGGCTGATGGGTAGCATCATTGGCTGAGGGGTAGCATCATTGGCTGAGGGGTAGCATCATTGGCTGAGGGGTAGCATCATTGGCTGAGGGGTAGCATCATTGGCTGAGGGGTAGCATCATTGGCTGAGGGGTAGCATCATTGGCTGAGGGGTAGCATCATTGGCTGAGGGGTAGCATCATTGGCTGAGGGGTAGCATCATTGGCTGAGGGGTAGCATCATTGGCTGAGGTGTAGCATCATTGGCTGAGGGGTGACATCATTGGCTGAGGGGCGGCATCATTGGCTGAGGGGCGGCATCATTGGCTGAGGGGCGGCATCATTGGCTGAGGGGCGACATCATTGGCTGAGGGGCGACATCATTGGCTGAGGGGCGACATCATTGGCTGAGGGGCGACATCATTGGCTGAGGGGCGACATCATTGGCTGAGGGGCGACATCATTGGCTGAGGGGCGACATCATTGGCTGAGGGGCGACATCATTGGCTGAGGGGCGACATCATTGGCTGAGGGGCGACATCATTGGCTGAGGGGCGACATCATTGGCTGAGGGGCGACATCATTGGCTGAGGGGCGACATCATTGGCTGAGGGGCGACATCATTGGCTGAGGGGCGACATCATTGGCTGAGGGGCGACATCATTGGCTGAGGGGCGGCATCATTGGCTGAGGGGCGGCATCATTGGCCGAGGGGCGGCATCATTGGCCGAGGGGCGGCATCATTGGCCGAGGGGCGACATCATTGGCCGAGGGGCGACATCATTGGCCGAGGGGCGACATCATTGGCCGAGGGGCGACATCATTGGCCGAGGGGCGGCATCATTGGCCGAGGGGCGGCATCATTGGCCGAGGGGCGGCATCATTGGCCGAGGGGCGGCATCATTGGATGCGGGGCGGCATCATTGGATGCGGGGCGGCATCATTGGATGCGGGGCGGCATCATTGGCTGAGGGGCGGCATCATTGGCTGAGGGGCGGCATCATTGGCTGAGGGGTGGCATCATTGGCTGAGGGGCGGCATCATTGGCTGAGGGGCGGCATCATTGGCTGAGGGGCGGCATCATTGGCTGAGGGGCGGCATCATTGGCTGAGGGGCGGCATCATTGGCTGAGGGGCGGCATCATTGGATGCGGGGCGGCATCATTGGATGCGGGGCGGCATCATTGGCTGAGGGGCGGCATCATTGGCTGAGGGGCGGCATCATTGGCTGAGGGGCGGCATCATTGGCTGAGGGGCGGCATCATTGGCTGAGGGGCGGCATCATTGGCTGAGGGGCGGCATCATTGGCTGAGGGGCGGCATCATTGGCTGAGGGGCGGCATCATTGGCTGAGGGGCGGCATCATTGGCTGAGGGGCGGCATCATTGGCTGAGGGGCGGCATCATTGGCTGAGGGGCGGCATCATTGGCTGAGGGGCGGCATCATTGGCTGAGGGGCGACATCATTGGCTGAGGGGCGACATCATTGGCTGAGGGGCGACATCATTGGCTGAGGGGCGACATCATTGGCTGAGGGGCGACATCATTGGCTGAGGGGCGACATCATTGGCTGAGGGGCGACATCATTAGATGCGGGGTGGCATCATTAGATGCGGGGTGGCATCATTGGCTGAGGGGTCACATCATTGGCTGACGGGTCGCATCATTGGCTGAGGGGTCTTCTCCTCACTGCTCATTACTAAAAACTGCTCTTCTATGTGAGGATTGATAAATAAAAGCAATTAGAACCAGTAAATTTAGTTTTATATGGCATTTTGCCTCTCTATTAGAAAGTGTGAGAAAATTATATATCTTCACCATAGGTTGACCTGTGACCCCCACTGTAACCATGGTAACCCCTTAATTATATATAATAACATTGACCCAACGGGCCATGGGTCGTCTAGTTTTTAATATATCTCGGCATTTTCCCGTCTGTTATTTTGGGCGGTGTATGACTGACCATGCCGAGATAAATAAAAAAAAATCTCAATGGACTTGAAGTTACAGGCCTTTGAGAATTCATTTCGTTCTATAAAGGGCAACTTTCATCAGATTTTCTTCCCGTTTTTTTTCAACCGAGGCTAAAACTATGTTAGCGACTGTGAAAAATGAAATGATATATCGAATTTGATTTGAAATAAAACTGTGTGAGAGAGCAAGACACCACGGGCCTACAAAACAGGCCTCAAAGCTATGCGAGTTAATAAAATGGTGGGTATTTGTTTATATGAAGCCTCTCCCAGAATGGGTGGAGCTATGGTTCCCAGAATGGGTGGAGCTTTGAGGTTTTGTCTTCTCTGCAAGTACAACAAGACGAACAAGAACAACAACAGAGGGCACTCTATGAGAAGCTTCTGCGACGCGGCTTAAAATGTGCTGTAATAGTGTCGTCTCATAGATCTACATGGATTTCAGTTTCGGTGCTTCCAAGAACAGTCGGATTGAGGATTACAATCGAGGAGGTGCGGGATGGGACGGGATGGGACGGGGCGGGCGGGGCGGGACGGGGCAGGGCGGGACGGGGCAGGGCGGGACGGGACGGGACGGGATGGGGCAGGGCAGGGCGTGGCAGGCGTGGAAGGGGAGGGGCGGGATGGCGTGAGAGGCGAGTGGCACTCCAAAGGGCGCGCATCCTGGAAAAGTTTCTGATTTTCTCTCGTTCACTGCTAGGTCAATATAAGGGGTTCTGTGTAACTACAAACTTCGTGCCAAGTCGACGATTGAAAAACAACTGAACTAAAAGTAATTATTCTCATGCGCCACGAACGGGAGTGGTAAAATGGCCGATATGTGGCTGCATTTCTTTATCTGACGCCAATTGGCCAATGAGCCGTCAACGACCACATGGTGGAGATCGGTGATTTCGAGGAGGAAGAAGAAGAAAGAATTGCGTCCACAGGAAGGATTCAAGAATGACGAAAACCTCCGGGTGATCTTGTAAACCTTGAACTGCAACTGTGACGAAGATCCCCATGATCGTATCGATCCGTGTCCCTTTTGGTTTTGTGTCTACGTCCTTTTGTCCTCCGTGCTCTGCTCCGTGTCCTTTTGTCCTCCGTGCTCCGCTCCGTGTCCTTTTGTCCTCCGTGCTCCACTCCATGTCCTTTTGTCCTCCGTGCTCCGCTCTGTGTCCTTTTGTCCTGCGTGCTCCGCTCAGTATCCTTTTGTCCTGCATGCTCCGCTCCGTGTCCTTTTTGGTTTCGTGTCTGCGTCCTTTTGTCCTCCGTGCTCCGCTCCGTGTCCTTTTGTCCTGCATGCTCCGCTCCGTGTCCTTTTGTCCTGCGTGCTCGGCTCCTTGTCCTTTTGTCCTGCGTGCTCCGCTCCGTGTCCTTTTGTCCTCCGTGCTCCGCTCCGTTTCCTCCGTGCTCCGCTTCGTGTCCTTTTCCACAAGCGGCTGAAACGGTGATCAGGTCGGATCTTCTGAGGAAAAGGTTTGTTCGGAGTTTCTCATTTTATTATTATTAATACTGAGAAAGATATTCTGTAAAACGATCATTTGAAGTGATTCTTCATAATATTAATAGAGAGATCGGGCGAACATTATGTTTATACATAGCATAATATGACAGAGTTGTGGATGGATTATGACGAAACTGGGGCATGAGATGGTTTTTTGAGAAGAAGAAGAAGAAGAAGAAGAAGAGGCTGATTCGATTTAGGTTCAGGTCCGAATCCAGATCCGGTCTATCAGTGGATACAAAACGTAACCTGTTTATCCTGGTGGAGGTTTGTGCGATACCGAGTGTCGTTCTACTTCGTTACCTGTGAAACTAATCCTGGTGTTGGCTTCATGGTTAATGTGGCTGCTTTAAGATGTTAGGGTGATGCTGTTAAAATAACACCAGGTGGGTTGACTCAGCTTGTCGTCCTTTTGAAGTCGGCAAAATGAGTACCAGGCTTCCGGAAACAGGGGGCACTGCATCAGCGGCGCGCGAAACTCGAAGTGGGTTGTTTTTGAAGGGAGTAGGTCTTCGGTCACGTGATATAAATCATCAATTTATATATATATTGGGGAAAATGCCAGGGGCATAGAAAATGCCTCTTTATTTGGTATGTGCGTATGAGATCGAGGGGAGGGGGGTGGGATGTCAATAACTTCCAAGTTCCAACAATAAGAACCAAGTTCCATCGGAGGAACCAAGTAATGCTCTAGAAAGGTTCATATAAAGGGGTGCCCTCCATCTGGCAAATAAAATACATTTACTTTTTCATGCAGCTGTGTGAATCAAATTGGCATTTTTCCCAAGAATGTTCCTTCTTTTGTCTAGCTTGACACATGGCACATACCATATAAAGGGGCCTTTTCTATAGTTTGCCACATGGCACATACCATATCAAGGGGGCTTTTCTATAGTTTGCCACATGGCACATACCATATAAAGGGTGCTTTTCTATAGTTTTCCACATAGGACATACCATATAAAGGGGGCTTTTCTATAGTTGGCCACATGGCACATACCATATAAATGGGCCTTTTCTGTAGCTTGCCACATGGCACATACCATATAAAGGGGCTTTTCTATAGTTTGCCACATGGCATGTACCATATAAAGAGGCCTTTTCTATATAGACGATAGGGCATGTGGTCCTAAGAGCTTGTCTTGTGGTCTCTATCTCCCGACTAAATAAAACTTATTTTATAATTAAGTTAAATATTTTTTATGAATTATCGTTCATATTCCCGCGTCATCGGTTGGAGCATTTTGTCGAATTTTAGGTTAGAATAACTAATATTTCGTCGGTAAAATAATTATCACGATCTCAATATTTATCCAATCAAATTGTACGTTTCATTTATCAACGTTGCTGCGATTTTTCATATATGCGATTGGTCCGGAAAATATCAACATGGGCCTCATATCGCAAAATGAGCCAATCAGCAACATCCTACGAGAGTGCTGCGGTACGGTGAATAGCGGGTCACGTGTGTAAACAGATGCTGTTTGGTGAAAAGTATCGGTGAAAATGGCATCAGTTGGTGTCAAATTTGGTGTAAAAAATAGGTGTTATGCACATGTTCCAGGTGCCGGTGGTGATATTGTGCCATTTACTGAAAAAAGGTGGAGAACATTCTTGAGTGCTGTAGATATTTGGAGCGATTTGGTGGGAAACCAGGCCTATTTAGCGAGGTCTTTCGTCCGCGATCATGGTCTACACTGCAGCGCATGTGAAAGTGCATTGCCGGTCCCTGAAACTGGGGGTTGCCACGCAGTGTGTTACCGGTATTTCACTGATTCTACCAAGCAAAAACGTGCCCAAACTGCTAAACAGAAGCATCAGAATGTCACCCAATCATCCGGTAAGTTTAAAAGTAGCCTACAAATACATCACGAATGAGAAAATTGCATGTACAATCACGTAGGGAGGCCTATGAAATTGGGTCAGGTCAGTCCCAAATGTTGTGATTTGCGTAGTCTACATGAATCGTAAAATGTGGGACTTTTGTTTTTACATGTAGTAGATCGATTCCATATATCTTCGGGCTTTTTCAATATTCTGACATAACCCTGCCCTACAAAAGGTAGATGCCTACCATAGATATCCCTGTTGGAGGATTTATAACACAGGAGTCTAGGGAGCCAACCTGCACCCTGCAAGACCCTGCAAAATGTTTGCTACATGACTTGATAGAAGACCTTTCCAAATATATTCTATCAACTTAATCATTAACCATAATCATTTTTTCCTCCCTTGTGAATGATTGTTTAAAATTCATCAGTTTTGATGTAATTTAGAATGTGCAATTTCTAACAGAAAAAAAATGTGTGCAGTTTAGAATGTTGAAATTTAGGTTGGTATTCCTTTACATAAAAATAAGAGTCAGTTGGGGGAGGGCAAGCAAATGTTTTGAATTTTTTTGTTTTTTTGTTTTTGCCTAACATGTGCACTGTATTTATCTGGTAGTCCATGTTAGTGCAGTAATTATAACTGCAGCAAAACTTGACAATTAAAAAAAAATCTCAACAGTAGAGATACTAATACCAAAGAGAAAGTTCTATTTAGAGAAGAAATATATTTCAGTAGGTTGCCACATACACTTTTTGATTAGTTTTTAAAGGAAAGTACAGCATTTTGGGGTTTGAAAATCTAGTTATTTCATTTTAAAAATACAGAGGAAAAATCTTCCAAGGAGCCATTTGCTTTAGAAAATTAGTTTCTTTTAAAATCCTATATAGTGCTGCACAAACTTATATTTTTCCCAATTTAACCTATTTTATAATTGAATTGACCATTAATGATTTGATCATAATTTTTTTTAGGTTGTGAGTGGGCTACATCCTTGAAAATTGGCACAATTGTTGATTGTTTTATGTACTGTGATCTAATCAGAGCATTTTTGGAAAATATCTTTAGTTCAGAATTTATGGTAGTCCGAATAGTTCATCAGCAAGAAAAAATCACAAAATTTGGCAAATCGTTGCCATGGCAACATGCAATATATATATTTTTTAAACTCTCCATTAGATCACAGCTTGCTAACCTATAAACAACTTGGTGATGTTACAGCATGATCTGATATTTGTAAATGTGTACAAAATTATGAGCAAATTTTTAATTTTACCTTAGCCCAAATTTAAGGTCATTGACATTTGACCTCGGGTCACTAAGAAGATTGACCTTGACTTGCGCTAATTAATGTATTTCTTAAAACTAGACACTTATATGATTATGTTGATACCAAACATGGCATCATTTGTCAAAACATTGGCAAGATAATACCTCTTGAATGTAGTCAGGTCTTTTTGACCCATAGTACCCCCTTAAAAAACATTACTTGTTTGACGCATTATTTTTAGGCGGGAATTACTAATTAATGCTCCACTTTTGAGCGTGGGAACAAAGGGGATATTGATAAGACATGCAATACCTATATTTTAAGACATAATATATGTAGTTCCAATGTGGAGACCACAAAAAGCACTTTCTGAAGGGATTTTGACTACATGCCCTATAGTCTAATAGTTTGCCACATGGCACATACCATATAAAGGGGCCTTTTCTATAGTTTGCCACATGGCACATACCATATAAAGGGGGCTTTTCCATGCCCCTGGCATTTTCCCCAAGAATGAATGCCAACAGACTGGACAGCCAGCTTAACGTGCATCCGAGGGCCCAGACTAGAAAGCTTAAAGGTGATTGTGCATACCTGTAGACAATACAACAAGCCCTTCCCACATTGGACTCAATAAATAAATAAATAAACTTCTCTCGTTCTTAAAATACACAGTTTTGTAGAAAAAAATGAAAAAGCGTGACTTTTTAAGAAAAAGGGGATTTTGGTGTGTGTGTGTGTGTGTGTGTGTGTGTGTGTGTGTGTGTGTGTGTGTGTGTGTGTGTGTGTGTGTGTGTGTGTGTGTGTTAGGCTGGGCCAAATCGGAGGTGATTTTCCTAATTCAATGTAATTTACCTAAAAGTTGTGAGTGAGCATCAGGAACAAAAACATGAAAAAAGAATTCAAAAATATTGACGTTGTACGGTCAGACAGCCCGTTACCATAGCAACAGTTACAGACGACTCAAAAAATGCCTAAATTGACGATTTCTCAAGCTGTGTTTGACCCCCAGAGTTGATTCTGGTACCAAAAGATGCAGAATTGAAAGCCAAGGATGATTGGATAGCTTAACAATGTCTGACACAATTCAATACCACCTTTATCCAAAAAACTGATTTTTGTCTGAAATTTCAAGCATATTTATGGAAAAAAATTGAAAATTTTGCTTTTTAATCATAGGATAACCATTAATCAGATTAAATTTACTTTAAATTGTCTTTTACAACCTTGTATTGTCCAGTTTTTATAACTGTTATAACGTTGTTTAAATTTGGCCATCTTCATTTCAATTAAAAAAAGTTAACAAAAGCAGCTTACAATCATTAATTTTAATGCCTGCTTTCGGTTGTTACTGTAACCATTCATCAGGGCATTCAAGGCGCTCTTGCACACATCAAGGATAGGCGCTCTTGTCTTCGATACAACGGCAGTGAACTCTGGGGTCAAGAGTGGAGTCGTAGTAAGACTGGAGACTGAGTTTGGCAGGAGTCTTCTGCAACTGGCGTGTCGGCACCACATCCACGAATTGGTTGGAGGGGCGTCTTGCTCAATAGTGTATGGCCCCACCACAGGACCTAATGAACAGCTGTTCAAGCGACTGCTCAACACTTGGAGTGAATTGGACCAGGGCAACTACACATTGGTCGAGGTGTCTGCTCAACAGAGAAAGCTGGCTGGCCATGTACATGCCACCATCACCTTCCTTCAGACGTGGATGGACAATAGCACAAAGGAGACTCTTCGACACGACTACCTGGAGCTGGCACACCTCACACTGCTGTTTCTTGGAGGGACTGTCCCTGATGGTATGAGGACCATCACTATCAAAGCTCCTGGGGCATTCCACCACGCCCGTTGGATGAGCAAGACTTTATACACTATAAAGGTGGCACTCTTCCGTTGGCAGCTGGGAGATATCTACACACCCGAAGAGATGGAAGACATGACCAGTCTCGCTGCATTCATGTCAGTCTTCTACACTAAAGCGTGGTTGACATGTTGACATGTACCAGTGCTGCAGATGCACCATCTAACGACATATACCTGATGAAGAACCTCCTCAAGGCTGAGGCCAGTATCGCAAAGAATCCAACAAAGTGGCATGCCAAATTTCTGTCCTTTGTGACTGTAGCCTGAGAGAAGCTACAAAACCATTTGTGGTACCTCTCAGAGAGATTGGTCTCTTTGGCACTCTTCTAGGACAGAACGTCATCTGACAAGCAGACTATGAGAAGGGCTATGCTCAGGTACCATGGGACTGCACATAACATGATACAGGAGATGCCAGCCTCACAGCAATTGGGGAGTAAAGCCCTCAAAGACTTTGTTGGTTACGACTCTTGGAGCATGTTTGAACTCTTGGGTATTGACTCCAGTTTTGTCAAGCTCCCCGTTGCACAGTGGCCCACCTCAGACAGCTATCGTCATGGCAAGGAAGTTGTGGCCAAACTCCCAGTTGTGAATGACGCAGCAGAGCGGACACTTGGACTCGCCACAGATTTGAACACTAACAAGGCCCCCAAATCTGAGGCGCAGCTCCAGGCTCTATACAGGGTTGTGAAGGGCGTCAGGGAGAAGCTGCATGGACTGGCAACATCCACTGAGGTTGTGACTAAGAAGTCATTGGCCTCCATTGATTACAATTGGGACTAGGTTTTTTATTTTGTTATCAATGTTCAATGTCAGACCTTAAATTTGAGACAAAAAAGCTTAATCAATGACAAAAGTTAATTTAAAGTACATTTAATTTGACTATAGCTCTGATTAATGATTATCCTATGATTAAAAAGCAAAATTTTCATTTTTTTTTCAAACAAATGCCTTAAATTTGAGATAAAAATGAGTTTTTGGGATAAAAGTTGTATTGAATTGTGTCACAGACATTGTTAAGCTATCCAATCATCCTTGGCTTTCAATTCTGAATCTTTTGGTACCAGAATCAACTCTGGGGGTCACACACAGCCTGAGAAATCATCGATTTTAAGAATTTTTTGAGTCGTCTGTAACGGTTGCTATGGTAACGGGCTGTTTTACCGTAAGACGTCAATAGTTTTGAAAAAAGATTTCATGGTTTTGTTTCTGTTACCCAGCCACAACTTTTAGGTAAATTACAACCTTGTAGTATGAAAAATTGAAAATCACCCCTGATTTGGCCCAGCCGAGACTGTGTGTGTGTGTGCTGTCATCATCTATGCTTTTCCATTCCACATTGTCTGAATGCCTTTCTTGGACAGCAATATTCCTAAAAGCTATTTTATGGTACGGATGCAGGTGAAATAATTAGGACTGTGAGAGCAGCCACATACAGCTCTGAGCTCATCAATGGATTACAACAACTATTCAGACGTATGTTAGCACAGGGAGCTATAGTTGGTAGATTATAAACAAGTTTTCTTTAATATCACAAAACGACACCAAATCGAATTAGTAAAATACAATACGAATCGTAAATATATTATTCATGAGATCTTTATGTAAATACAGCACAATATAAGAATTAAATATACTACAAATCAATGTTGCTAGGAATCAGTGGTTGCAAGGATACAGCAGCATGCCAAAAACCGTTATAGGTGACAGTTTCAACATTCGAAATACAGTTTGATCCAGAGGTAGGTGGTGTGGTCGTGCTGGTTGGTAGATATGGTGTATTTAAGGTAAGATGTGCATGATTTTATGATATCATACTATGGAGTGTGTAAGGAAAGTTATAAATATATTGTTGCAGTTTTGAGATTTGTACAGCAACTCAATAAATGCTAAAGGTTTGCCCCTCATAGTTAGTCACACGAGCAACATATAGGCCCATTTGTAGTATAGTTATGTCATAGTAAGTGTAAGAATAGGCCATTTCCTCTCTTAGTACCTGTGTTGTGTAAAGACAGGAGAATAGGCCCTACAATCATTTTGCTCCGACCTCCATTCTACCTCTGTGGGCGCAATCCATCCCGCGTCCCATTTGGTTGTTCATTAGTCAAGTTAACACGAGGTAGGCTGAGAAGGAGGGGAGCGGCATCAGGGTGAGCGACGTCAGGACCTGACGGTAAGAATGAACCAGCCAATCAGAGCTCGAGCGGCATGGCGTGAGAGGGCGTGGTGAAGAGAGTCTGGTGAGTTCCAGAGGGTTCGAGGGGTGTGGCAGATATAACCCGATGCAAAAAGCCCTCAATAGGACTTGCACCAGTGGTGCGATAGGACTTGCATAGGACTTGTGATAGGACTTACAACCAGGAATTGTGCAAGGACTTGCCCCAGAGGCGCTTGAAAGGACTGGCAGAGAAGCCCCCATGAGAGTGATTGGAGAAAGGTGTGCTGGAGTGAGTTCTGAGTACGGAGAAAGGAGACGCGCTTGAAGAGGATCACTTGCACTGTATGAACTTGGTTACGAGAAATACGTGGGTGCAGCCAGGGCGTTGATAACTTACGCGGTTCAGCCAAAGCGAGTGAACGCGCTGAATAACCACCAGCCGCGCTAAGTCCGCCCTCTACCGTTCGGCCCGAGATAACCTGTTCATTCGAGCGACACGATACGAGGTCCTGCCTTTGCCGAACACCATCTTCACGGGACGTGTCGGGGACCGTGGAGAGCCGGACGGGGCCGATCCTGGACGACCAAGCCAGCGTGTTTGGCCGGAACATCATCCTGCCCATCTACAATCCCCGTGTGAGTGTGTCAGACAGGCCCGTTGTCTTGGGGTATTAAGTATAAGACTGTCTAAGCTGCTCTGTGTCCCTTCGTCCTGAACTGTACATACGTGCAATAATCATTAAATCTATTTGTTCTTTCTTTCTTCCTAATTCGATCGCTCCCGTGATTTCTCCATTGACTAAGGGTGGCACGAATAAGATCGCTCCAATCGGGTTCCACTATCTATAATGGCGCGGATCACGTGTACGCAAACCGCTCGGCGTATCATCATCACACATGGTTCGTGCGAGGCTTATTTCATCGCTTCCAGGGCAGCGCTAGTACTTAGGTAGGAGCAAATTTGGTCCCGAAACCATATTTGGCGCTGTCCGGAAGGGACGTAATAGGTCTCAGGTCACGCCAGGTCAGTACAGACAAGGGGACTAATCCCCCCTTGGTAGTGGGGAAGAAGGCCAGCGACAGATCCGCAACAATATGAAAATACATTAAATCCTATTGCGAGTGAAGTTGGAATAAATGATGTATCATTAATGAGTTGACTGACTGCCTGGACGAAACTGAGGTTGTGGATCTACTGATGTAGCATCTATTGATGTGGATCCATGATTGAGGTTGTGGATCTTCTGATGTACCATCTATTGATGTGGATCCATGATCGAGGTTGTGGAACTACTGATGTACCATCTATTGATGTGGATCCATCATCGAGGTTGTGGATCCGTTGCTTGGAGAGGTCCTGGACTGAAAGGATTGAAACCTCGAGGAAGAACGGTGCCCAGCTGATTATCTGTGCAGTCGGGAAACTAGTCAATTTCTTACAGGTTAAGATTCATGGTTTAGGTAAGGGAACTATGTTTTGAGGTTTAGAATTTAAATAAAGTTGAATATGGGATGTTGTGAAATTAACATAATTTACAACAATTCTTTAAATTATTTATATTTAAGTTTAGGAACAACCAATACTGTACAATTAATTAAATGTATTTTAAAATAAGAATTGGATAACAGAAATAAGAATTGAAAATCATAAGAGATAGAATTGTGAGAAACAAAAATAAAAAACAAGGTGTGTGTGTGTGTGTGTGTGTGTGTGTGTGTGTGTGTGTGTGTGTGTGTGTGTGTGTGTTTGTTAAAATTGGCATATCATTTATTTATCATGATAAAAGGTACATATTTCATTTTATCGCTCATTTTGGGAACAAATGGTTAGTGTCATGTTCAAATTTGATGTGACGGCAGATAAGATCTGGTGATGATGTCACGGCCAACACATTTTTGCATGGCTCCGGTACCTCAAAATTTGGCACAATACTAGTGTGGACATTACTCGTAATGATGCTGAAAATCAGGTTTAAGAATGAATACGTTTTAAATACGAACAAATTGCATTTTTTTGATCGTGCAAGACTTTATTCAAGACCATATAAAAGATTTGAAAAGAAAGAATAAAAAAATTATTCAACCCAGATGGGACTTGAACCCACAATCCCCAGCTTGGAATTCTGATGCCTCATCCATGAGGCCAATGAAGGGGCGCAATTAAATTCTCCACCACATATTTCCATAGAAGATGTCATCAAAAAGATTCTGCCATGGCCTACTTCCATGTAAAATCCCCATTCACATTTAAATTACCAAACACATCACAATAATAACTCAATCACAGTTCATTTCCAACCTCATGACCACACAAAACACAATACCTTTACACAAGAAGTATTAATGTATTTTATTTGGCCGATGTAGGGCACCCCTTTGTATGAACTTTTATAGAGCATTCCTTGGTTCCACCTAAGAACACAAGGGTAGTCCAGCATGTACACTAATTTTTTTGAATGTCCCTTATTTTATGTTTGGCATTTTCTACAAGCTATGGAATGTCCCTTCTTTTCTATACTTTGCCACATGGCACATACCATATATAGGGGCCTTTTCTATGCCGATGGCATTTTCCCCAAGAATGCCCCTTCTTGTAACATGCATTAGAAAGGAGGCGGTTATGATTGGATATGATAGATGTTTAAGATAATAATGCCTAAAGACAAAATAAGTACAGAATAATTATTCAGCAGAGATAGTCACAGGACCCGGGGCCATAGCCTAGTAAAGAAAACAAGAAATCTGAGTATTGCGCTGCAATACATGTCCCCTACCAAAGTTCAAAGTGCCATAACTTTGTCAAAAATGATCGAATATGCAAATTTATGCACGGTTGATGCTGGTTTTCAAACTTGATCTGAGGTATGCTGAGACACGTGTGTCACGCCTCGCCTCGTTGATAAGCCCGCAAGGTCGCTCCGTGGAGCGGCCTGCACGTATTGCACTGTGTGAATTATATAAATTATTACCAACTCACGGTCTGAGGTACTAGCGATTCAAGAGATATCCATTTTTTATGGCACATTGGAGAAGCCAATGCGAGGTTTTTTCTTCCTCAGCTTGTCACAACTCTGTCAAATGCGATCGAGTTTAAAAAGTCAGAATTTGACAAAATCTGTTTTATTCGTTTGTTAATATACCCCAGCTATTGACAAATCTTAAATTAGAATTTTATTTGAGGTTAAAATGACCGCGACAGGTCGTGTCCAACGATGCTTTCAGTCTGTACATGTGATAAATAATTAAATCCGCAAACTTGACACCTCTTCTTCTTCACGCAATAACAACGTCTAGCTTCCAGACCGTACATCGAATCATCTTGAAATTTTGCACACTTGTTACTCTTCATAACCTCTACTATACTTTGAAGTTTCACGTCGATCAATACACAACGATTCAAGAGATATCCATTTTAAAAAATATTTTCGTTTAATTTACGATATCTGCCAAACCACGTGAGCTATCGCAAATTCCAAAAGTATATTTTAGTAGACTGACATGCGGAACAGATCTGTGAAGTTTCCCCTCGATTAGATCAGAAATGAGGGAGGGGCTCGGTTTTAAAAGTTCATGCTTAAAAACGTCATAACTCTGAAACCATGTGATGCATGACGTCATGCTCGCTGACTTTTTTGTTCCTCATGGGTATGCGATTCTGCCTGCAACGTTTGGCCTCGATCTGTTCAGCCGTTGCAGAGAAAAGGGTTTTTTCGTGTTTTCACGAAAAACAATATGGCGCCCGAATCACGTGACCTGTGACGTCATAATTACCACTAAATATTCTACAGACAGAGTCCCTCCTATGGTGAAAATTTGATCTCAATTGGTCCTATTATTGCAGAGAAAAAATCTTTTTTAAAGGAAATGAAAACTTAAAATGGCACTGAGTTAAGGATCATCAGAATTATCAGAATTCCCAAAGTTCAAAGTGCCATAACTTTGTCAAAAATGATCGAAACGTCGTGAAGTTCGAACTTGATCTGTAACTTATCATGAGGAAACGATGTGCCAAGTTTGAAATCATTAGCATTAAGCGTTTAGAAAAAAAGTCCGAAAAACTGTTCTTTGCCTGACGGACTGACAGACTGACAGACTGACAGACTGACAGACTGACAGACTGACGGACTGACGGACGGAGGGACGGCATGCAAACCTATAGTCCCCTCCGGTGTACACCGTTAGGGGACTAATAAGAGTTAATGCGGTGGTGAGGTAATATACAGGCAGCTCAGCAAATGGATGTGGATGTTCTGGACAAAAGCGCTAAATTTTCCCCAAGTGCTACTCATAGCATTAGCTTTCCAATTTTGGTAGGAACCACTTCCTCTGAATACATGATTATTTTTTTTTGCAGTATTTTCAGTGACTGGCACATTAACAGTATTCCGTTTTAATCTTTTTTTTCAAGTTTGAGGTTCAGTTTCTTTTTTGTGTTACTAAAAATCGTCTGTTGCTTTTCTAAATGGTATAGTTGTATTCCTTGGCTCAGAAAATGTATGTTTAGACATCAAGATTGTGATCCGAAGTGGTTTAGAAGCTGAGATATTGGTAGATATAGGTTTTTACCTGTCAGCTATCTTGGAAATCCAAGATGGCCTCCATATTGTATTCGGAGGAAGTGGTGCCTATCAAAAATGGAAAGCTAAGGTAACTGGTAACAAGTGGGAAAAATTGGCGCTTTTGTCCGGAACGTCCATTTCCATCTCAAATCCGGTCCGAATCTGCCTGACTATAAGGCTCACTCATAGAGTAGTTGATGCATGGTATGGTCTCCGAGAAAGGCAGTGACAACAGAATCAATAGATAAGTTTAAATTATGATTACATATATACCTGGAAGCTTTCGAGATAGAAGAGTATCGGGATATTGGCAAGACGTTTGTGACTTGAGTATGGATTGGGTGATTGTGTGCGTCTGAGTGAAGTGGATTGTTGTTTCTGCAGGGGATCTCGTCAAGGGGTAGTGTGTGGTTGATGCTATGTGTTTGTCATCCAAGAACTGCCATCACCCAATCGTAACCCTTACCCACCACACCCACCTCTGAAAAAATAACACAAAAGATTGCTTTTTCTCATTTTTATATTTTAACAATTAAAAGAATTGTGCGTTCGCATTTGTATTTGACACACTTGGGATATCCCTGGTTGTGCCACATTGTCTCATCCACAATTCCTCCCCTCATTCCCCAAATGAAATTGTATCGTTTTGGCGGATAAACTTTGTCTGGTGTTGATGTGGCGCAGCATAATGCGCCAAATGGTCTCCTCTCGTTTACTCTGGGTTTATTTTTGTCTCTGTATATAATAACTCACATTCATTAGATGCTGATTGACAAGCAAACTTACAAAATGGGACACAGCGGTGAACAAACTGGATGCAAAAGCTTGCATTTATTGGATAATAATTTATTGGATTGTCAATGGAAATAACTCAAAAAATTGCAAACAGAGTAAACAAAATAACATGTATAACTTTTCTGTGATTAACATAAGCATTGTATCCGCAGGTCATCAGTGAAATGGAGAGCTTCTTGGAATGGCTCAAGTTCCAAGGCCTGAGAGCAGAAACAGCCCAAGCAGTGATTGATAAGCTCGGAATTGAGAATCAGAAGGTTATTCGAGCTTGCACTGATTCCGATCCATTGCGGACCAAGCTCCTCTCTCTCTCCAAAGAGAAATTACAATTTGCAATGTATGCTGACTACTGTAAATTTATGAAATCTTTTACAAAGCCGCAAGATGTCCAGATTGCGGATTCTTCTCTTTTGGGAAGTATTTTCGTCAACTTGGAGAATGTTATTCGGGAACTTTCCAGTTTCTGTGAAAAGATTTTCAGATCCCAAAATGTGCAGCTGGAAAATGTTCCTAGTTTCTCTGGAATCAGGTTCAGTGATGTCTGCAGCCTCCGCTCTCAGGAAAATGGATCAAGACCCACGTATGGTATGTGACTTTTTTAACACAACATCGCATGTCAACAAATATCTTGATCTTTTGCCATTGTTTTTTTTTTTTTTGTATTCTTTTAACTTGGATAATCTCTTTTGGTGCAGTTTTGTATTGTCTAATATGAATGGGTTTTTGATGTGGTGTACAAAGTAAATCTCAGCTCACCTGGAACATATTTCTGGGGAGCTTATGGGATGGCGCTCGTCAGTCCGTCCGAAGACACTTGCAACTTCTTCTCCAAAACTGCTAATGCAATTGTGACCAAACTTGGCTAAGATTATATTTTGTTTGTTTGAACTCAAATTTGTTCACTGCAATAATAAACATCGAGGTCTCAGGGGGCCCACCGGGGGTCAAAATGGGTCCAGGTTTGACCCACTCCAGCCCTCCAAATTAGAACTGTTTTAGAACAAAGTATTAACAAATTAACAAATTAGAACAAATTAGAAACGATTTCGATTTATTTGAAAATTGCATAAAATTTATAGGTGTTCCATGTTAATCGGAGCTTTTAAGTTATCTGCATGCAGGAAGTAGTTTATTACCTCTCTTTAGCCATGGACAGGCTTAACGTTATTATTGATCTTGTTGTATAGCCCTGGATAGTTCTCTTGAACAAGCCCGCTGCACGGAGTCAGCCGATCAATCTCCCACAGGAGTGACCCAGAGATCCCCCACATCCAATATGATGTACCCCCACCTTCTCTTATCCTTGTTTAAACAGTGATTTCATATTAAACAGTAATTAAACATCCTATAATTCTTTATATCTTGTTAATATTTGGTTGAACAATGTGAACGTAAAAAGACCCCCCCCCCCCCCAAAAAAAAAACAAAAAAAACTTTCCTTCCAAACAAATTCCAACCCACTGGTCGATAAAACAAACCAAATGTGGAAATTGCTTTTTTCCATCAACAATTTGGTCTTTCTTCTAAAGAAAAGAATTATTTAATTCTGAATTGTTTATTTAAACCTAAATCAAGGTTTGAGTTGTAATCTATCTATAATTCCACTAATCTCTGTGTGTATGTATGTATGTTTGTTTGTTTGTTTGTATGTCTGTGACCGCTGTTTCTCAACAACTACCGGTCCGATATACTTTAAACTTGCCAGGTATATTGCTGGGGACCCGAGGATGTGCCTTTTCAAGGTTTCATATTAATCGGACAAGTAGTTACCGAGTTATGGCGATTTAGCCGTTCGCCGTTCACTTTGGCGCTACCGAATGGACCAAACCATTTCATGTAAATAGAGGGGGGGGGTTCTGTGGTCGTTACTGGCTTTGCGAATGGACCAAACCATTTCATGTAAATAGAGGGGGGGGGGATATAATTTTAGATATATATATAGTACGGGCATGCCCTAGGAAGTACGGGCATGTACGGGCATATATATATAGAAGTACGGGCATATATATATAGTACGGGCATGCCCTAGTCTATCTATAATTCCACTAATCTCTGTGTGTATGTTTGTTTGTTTGTTTGTTTGTTTGTATGTCTGTGACCGCTGTTTCTCGACAACTACCGGTCCGATATACTTTAAACTTGCCAGGTATATTGCTGGGGACCCGAGGATGTGCCTTTTCAAGGTTTCATATTAATCGGACAAGTAGTTACCGAGTTATGGCGATTTAGCCGTTCGCCGTTCACTTTGGCGCTAGCGAATGGACCAAACCATTTCATGTAAATAGAGGGGGGGGGGTTCTGTGGTCGTTACTGGCTTTGCGAATGGACCAAACCATTTCATGTAAATAGAGGGGGGGGATATAATTTTAGATATATATATAGTACGGGCATGCCCTAGGAAGTACGGGCATGTACGGGCATATATATATAGAAGTACGGGCATATATATATAGTACGGGCATGCCCTAGTTAACTAAATTTCATTAACCGCAGTTTGGCCATCGACCAGTTTCATTAACTGCAGTTTGGACATTAAATAAATTTCATTAACTGCAGTCCAGTATTGGGTAAAATCTGTTACCTTCTCTTATCCACCATCTCTTATCTTCTCTTATCCATCATCTCATAACTTCTCTTAGCCATCATCTCTTGTCTTTTCTTATCCACCATCTCTTGTCTTATCTTATGCACCATCTCTTATCTTCTCTTCTCCACCATCTCTTATCTTCTCTTATCCACCATCTCTTATCTTCTCTTATCCACCATCTCTTATCTTCTCTTATCCACCATCTCTTATCTTCTCTTATCCACCATCTCTTATCTTCTCTTATCCACCATCTCTTATTTCTCTTATCCACCATCTCTCATCCTCTCTTATCCACCATCTCTTATCTTCTCTTATCCACCATCTCTTATCTTCTCTTATCCACCATCTCTTATCTTCTCTTATCCACCATCTCTTATATTCTCTTATCCCCCATCTCTTATCTTCTCTTATCCCCCATCTCTTATCTTCTCTTATCCCCCATCTCTTATCTTCTCTTATCCCCCATCTCTTATCTTCTCTTATCCACCATCTCTCATCCTCTCTTATCCACCATCTCTTATCTTCTCTTATCCACCATCTCTTATCTTCTCTTATCCACCATCTCTTATCTTATCTTATCCACAATCTCTTATCTTCTCTTATCCACCATCTCTTATCTTCTCTTATCCACCATCTCTTGTCTTCTCTTATCCAACATCTCTTATCTTCCCCCATGCAAAACCATGATCTTTTCTACCACCGATAAAACGACCCAAATCCACCTTTTTCAAATTCCATTTTTCTTTCCTGAAAGTCCAAGTAGTGTCCATTTGTTTTTTACCGTTTCGCACCCCTCTCCCTTCCGCAGATCTACTACTGAACTTCTTCTCTACTGTTGCAGTGTTTCCCTCTCACCCCCCTCTTTTCTCCCACTCCCTTTAATGCATGTTTTATGTGTTTTCTGTTGATGTCTTTATATGTTGCTCTTACTCGTAAGAAGTAGCCTCCTCATAAGTTTTGGAGCTAGTTGTCCATTTAGCAATGTCTTGTTTTGATACATGTGCTGGGAGGAGGTTGCAGTAAAGACATGGACCAAATGTCCTGTAACGGTGTAGTGTTCTGTTGATATTTAGATAATCCTTTGCCTCGACTGAATAAATGTCTTATTGACCCGATTTATATTTGGAAGATTTAAACTTTGTGTCCTGCAAAAGACTGACACTGAATTGTTTGCAGGTGATGTCTGTCCTGTGAAAGTGGAATGCACACAAAACAACAACGATTCTTCTGTTTCAGAAGCTTTGAGATATGCATCTGTAAAGGAAGAGTCAGATGTTCCTTTGACAAATGGCAGTGCTGCCTGTTCTACAACTGGTGAGTAGAAACCTACAAAATTACCATTCAGGGCTGAATTTATGAACGGCACATGGTGAGCATTTTGTTAACACACGCGTAAACCTTAAACGTTGTCAAAAATATTGTTGTGTGTGCACAGCTAATCCATCTGTCCAGATCGCAATTTGTGAAAGGATATAAACAGCCAATTAGTTGTACGTGTTGAAACATCTGATTAGCCTGTGATATCTCGAACATACAATTTAAATGATACACTTGCACAGAATTGCAGCGTCACAAACAATTGTTGAAGGGGATTCAGCACATGGATCCTCATCGTAGGTTGATCCAGGTGATCTTACGCAAGATTAAGCAGCGATCAAAATGATTCCTTTGAGATTCTAACGCTGGACAAATTAAATATTGCCATATTTCTTCAGAGGATTGCATCTATCCTCGAAGATTCTCAATGCACGTCGGTGAACTGCTCTATTACTATCCTCTCTTCCTCCTCTTGAGATAATTCAAGCACTCCTAATGCATCTATATGCTATTCACCATCCCATGTTAACTCCCAATTACAAGTCCTGCAATGCTCGCTTCAAGGCCTTAAACACACTCGATCGTCGCGCATGAACGTTTCTACACACGTCTAATTATTTAACACCTTTCGGAAATTCAGCCCATAATCTTTTGAATTCAGAATACCGTATATTCTAGCGTACATGTCGAGGTGGATTGCAAGTCAAATTGGATAGTTTCCCCATTTTTCTTTCCTTCATTCATAGACACATCGATTAGGAGTATTAGATGAAGCAAGATGAACCACAGTTGTTACCAAAACTGTCAGTCAATCAAAACCATACAGGTGCTAATTCCTCCCTGACACTGTCACAACTCCTTTGTCACAATTCCTCAACCCATCACTACCTAGCCTATTGTTCTTCTTCTCCTCATCCTGCCCTCCATCCTTGCTCTTATGCAATCTGACACACTGTCAATGGCTCCCCCTACCTCCCCCTCTCTTGTACCTGATGTTCCCTCTTCTTTAATGGTATGGACCTCAAACATCTGCGGCATTTGCTCAGACTTGAATGATTTCTCCATACAGGTTGCTTCTAACAAACCAAACTTGATCTGCTTAACAGAAACCTTCCTCCTTCAAGATGTCTCTGACTCCTTAGTATCTCTCCCTGATTACTCCCTCCTCTGGTATGATAGACCTGAGCCTTGTCCTGGTGGCAGAGTTGCTCTCTATATGAGAAATCTATTCCACACTCTTCCTGCACAAACCCTCTCTACGCCATACCCCAGGAGTTTCCCCCTCCTCCAAATCCTTGTGGCGTCTGGTCAAATCCGTTTCCGGAGATTGTTCTCCTTCCATCCCTTCATTTACCTCAAATGGCCACACACCTGACGCTGCACGAGAAAAAGCTGAATGCCTCAACTCTGTGCTGCCTCAAAATCTTGTGTCCCAAACCCATCTCTCTTTCTGTACCCACCTTACCCAGTCATACCAGGTTGCTCCTGGACTCTGTATCCTTCTGTCACTACAAGGTGAAGATTCTGTCAAGCCATGACTCTGTTTCTGCAAATGGACCAGGCGGCATCAGCCCATGGGTCCTAAAATCCTGCTTTACTGTGCTATCATGCCCTCTCTCTGTTCTCTTCACCCTCTCTTTTGCTCAAGGTCATCTGCCATCAGCTTGGAATTCAGCCAACATTACCACTTTATACAAAAAAGGTGCAAAAACAGATCCTTGCAACTACAGACCAACCAGCCTGCTCCAAATCATCAGCAAGATAATGGAATCCATCATTGCATCTGATATTAAATCCTTCCACTTCTCCAATGGCTTGATCTCTGATAATCAATTTGGATCCAGACCAGGCCAATCTACAATGGACATGCTGCTTCTGCTGTCTCAACAATAGGTGGAGGTCCTCAATGCCAAATACGAAATCGGCGCCGTCTCCCTTGACATATCTCGTGATTTTGATATGGTTTGGCACCCCGCCCTACTCACCAAACTCTCTTCTTATGGTATTGATGGAAATCTCCACACATGGCTTGCGGACTTCCTCTCCTGTCGTCATCAACATGTAGTCCTCAATGGAATTCTCTCATCTCCTTTTCCTGTCCAGGCTGAAGTTCCTCAGGGCAGTGTTCCGAGCCCTGTGATTTTTCTCTTCTTCATCAATGATCTCTCTGACTCTCTTGAAAATCCTCTCTATCTCTTTGCTGATGACTTCACTGTCTGCCGCTCCATATCTCATCCCTCAGATCGGCAGGCAGAAGCGTCTTCACTCTTTGCATACCTGCACAAAATCACAAACTGGTCAAACAAGTTGGACATGTAATTCAATCCTGGAAAAACTCACACTCTCACCTTGTCTCTCTGAAAAGACGGTCTGGAAAACCCTCTGTCACTCAAGCTTTTTGGTCTCATTATCTGCCATTATCTTTCTTGGGGAAAAAAACATTTCCAACTTGTCTCCAAACACAGTCGCTGACTGGGAATCTCCATCATGAGAAGTCCTTTCTTGGCATGACTGAGCCTCTCACCACATTCAAAGTTTTCATCCACAGCTGGATGTAGCACTGCTCTCCCCTCTGGGCTGGTGCTTCTGACTCACACCCAGCTCAGCTTCATCCTGGAGAAAACAAAACTTTTAGATTCATTGGTATCTCCCACGATGAAGCTGATCCTTTCACACTCACCACAGGCAGGTTGGTGGTCTTTCTTCCTTCTACCGACTCCTCCCTGGCCGAGCTCCCACTGCTCTGTCTGTGCTCTGTCCCCCAAATATTCCTTCAGGACAGAGAAGATCTTCCATGAACCCTCTTCTGGTGAAACTGCCTAAATCAAGACTCTCTACTCACCTTCACTCTTTCATTCCTCTTTTCTCTTGCCTTTGGAACAAACTCCCACACTCTCTTCAATCCCACTCCTCCCTCAAGGTCTTTAAAACAGCTGTTCACCACCATCTCTGATCTTTTCCCATCCAAGACCTTGATATTTTCTATCCCCGTTAATTCACCCCAGATCTACCTTTTTCAAATTCCGACTTCTCTCCTGAAAGTCCAAATGGTGTCCATTTGTTTTATGGCCCACCACCTCCCCCCCCCCCCCCCACCCATCCCCTCTCCTTTCCACAGATCTGCCTATATCCCTGCTCTGCTTTTACTTGTGTGCTTCCCTCTCTCCACCCCCCTCTTGTCTCCAGCTCCCTTTATTATATGTTTTATGTGTCTCTGTTTATGTTTTTGTGCCTTATGTGTTGGCTTTTACATGAGCCTTGAATTTGTATACAATAAAATAAAATATTGTCAACCCTTATGGAAATTCTGATCATGTCACTAACGAAGTTCAGGTTTCTTTTTCTTCACCATCAACTGTTGTTCATCGTGTCCATTGGACTGTCTTTCAAGATAGCAAGGCTGACTGGGATGGCTTGCCTTCTTTTCTTGCCGATGTTCACTGGAACTCAATCCTTTGTCACAACCCATCTGAAGCTGCTTAGGAAGTTACTGAGTGGATCCGTGTTGGTATGGACCTCTTTCTCCCTTTTCGGACCTACCAAGTGAAACAACACTCTCAGCCATGGTTCACTCCAGCTTGTTCTGCTGCTATGAACCCATCGCAATCGCTTTTTCAAACAGTGTCACTGTGTTGGCTTGAGTGAGGCACATCGTTTGTTTCGCCTTGCGAGCATCCACTGTACACGAGTATTGGAGAATGCCAATCGATGATATGCAGAATGTATTTGTAATTCTATCTCAAGTAAACAGCTCGGTTCTCAAGATTTTTGGGGAATTGCTAATAGCGTTCTCAACCGTAATCAATAATCAATTCCTGCCCTCTTCAATTTCCCTGAAGTGCTTACTTCTCCTATTGATAAAGTAAACCTCTTTGCTGTGCATTTTGCTGCAAACTCCACACTTGAAGACCATGGACAAACATTGCCTGTTTGTCCTTCTCATCTTGACACCAAGCTTTCCACTATCATCGGCACACCGAGGAAAGTTGCTAAGATTATTCAAAGGCCTGACATTTGAAAATCTACTGCACCAAATATAATCCCTACAATTGTTTTGAAGATGTGTTCATTTGAACTGTCTTCTGTTCTCTCAAAACTTTCTTGCTTGTGCATGTCTAAGTCTGTGTTTCCACTTATCTGGAAGCAGGCTTCTGTAGACCCTGTCTTTAAAGGCTCCGGTGAGTAATCAGATCCTTCTAACTATCGGACTGTTAGCCTTCTACCTGTTATCGGCAAATGTTTGAATCCTTGACAGAACAACTCATGACTCATCTGGAAACCCACAACCTCCTAACGGATGTTCAGTATGGACATAGACAGTCATTGTCTGCTGGTGATGTTCTACCCTAATCATTGAACATGTGAATGGGGCTTTGGGTCATCGTGGAGAAGCTATGGTTGTTTGTTTCGACAACTCGAAGGCTGAAATCATCTGGCATTTCTGGAAAATTGCTTGATACAATCACTGACTTCCTTACAAATCGTCAAATCTCTGTGGTCAATGAGGGACAGTAATCCCCTGTCCATAATATGAATGTGAGTCCTCAGGGGTCTATCTGTGTTGGGTCCAATTTTGTTCATGTTATATATCAATGATCTGCCTGATTGTATTCTTTCTCAATTAAGCATTGACGCAGATGACTCAACACGATATACTACATACCCAGGAACCTTGTCTCCTCTTACCCGTGACCAGCGGCGTCAGGAGCCAGCACGGACCCCGAGGCAAACAACCTCGGGGCTCCCACCCTCACCATTTCTCTGTTTTATAACTTTTTAAGGAACTTTCTTTGATGAAAACCAAAAAACTTAAAAAAAACAAATGGTCACTTTTATTCAGCTGTTTGATCGAAAATATACGAGAAAGCGAGACGTTTGGACCATTCGAGTCAATTCGCAGCCTCGACTGTCAAACACTATTTCTCCCTAAGATTGAAAAAAAAATACGTGAGAAGATGGTTCATAATTTTTTTTGGACAAAGAGGATACAAACCGATTTCTTTATAATGCACATTTCTGGTTAATAACCATTTTCTGTAAAGTTTGAAACTACCATTAACAGCGGCAAATGTTTTGTTTTCGGCAAGAAAAAGCAAAATCATCTTCATCGTTTAAATGTAATGATGAGGAAATGAGGATCAGCCGATGAGGGGTTTCACTGTACTGTTAAAAAAAATAATTACAGAAGCTCTGCCTGAGGCACTGATTCTTTCAGTCACTCAACACGTCTGGCAGTTTCTTCCCATCCATATACGATACCTGTCCCAAGGAGTAAGACTATAAGGTATTCTTCTGTTTCTTTTTCAATGCAAGGCATCATTCTGGAACAGCTTACCTGCATCCTGCTTTCACCTCTTTCTCAACCTACCTCAATTCAAGAGGAATGTCAATAGACTCCTCCTTTCTGTCTAATGTCTAATATCTATACTGTAGCGACCCATGGGTCCCCCAAGCAAGACCGGCATCAGAATCTCCTTGCTCCAGCCGGTGACGTCACCGGCGGGGATCCACGGCACCAGAGTGGCTGGTCACGTGACCGCCAAAGCGTGCCGCGCGTGCGGGTATAATGAGCTACACCTGTGGATCACGTGACCACCGAAGCACGCCTCTCAAGCGAGGCGTGGCTTTCGGTTTCGGTTTCGGTTTCTGGTTTTGCTTTATAATGCAGCCCGATAAACGGGCTTTTGAGTGTTACCGAGTTGGTTTTACGAATAAACATCTTCTCGGACGAGTTTGTGCCTTGCCATCCTTTATTTGTATTCTGCTGGAGTCCGGACTCCTTCACTGGTGACCCCGAATTTGCAACACGGCAATGGACACCGCAGTGTCCCTCAGGCTGCCCACCTTCTGGGAAGCACATGCCGCCATCTGGTTCGCGCAGGCGGACTCCCAGTTCGCCCTGCATGGCATCACGGAGGACGCCACCCGCTACCATTACGTGGTCGCCGCGCTCGGCTCCGCGACCGCTGCCCGCTGCCTGAGCTTCCTCCAGAACCCGTCCACTGACGGCAAGTACGATGCCATCAAGGCACTTCTGCTGGGCGCGTTCGCCCTTTCCCCGGCTGAGCGTGCATGACGCCTGCTCGACCTACCTGAGCTCGGTGATACACGCCCGTCCGAGCACATGGACTACATGCTCGCATTGCTCGGCGAGCACCCCTCGGATTTCCTGTTTCAGGAGCTCTTTCTTCTCCAGCTCCCGGCCCCGGTACGGGTCGCCCTGGCAGGTACGGCCATCGTAAACCCCCGTGACCTCGCCAAGGAGGCCGACAAGATCGCTTCGGCAAGCCTGCTCACTGGAGCGGCGAGCCAGCTCGTCGGGGTGGTGGCCGGGAGCCTTCCCGCCCACCCGCCCGACGCCTGCGACTCAGTCTCCTTCCCGGAGCCCGCCGGGCCGGCACGACTGGCAGCGGCTACGCCGCGTCGCCCGGTCCCGACGTGTCGACCGGAGCCCCCGCCGGACCCGGCCTGGTGCTATTTCCATGCCAGGTTCGGGCGGCAGGCCCGATCATGCCGACCCCTGTGCACGTTTGGCAAGTCAGGAAACGGGCGAGCCGGCGTTCCCTCCCAGCAATGAACGCCGGCCGTTCCGGAAACCTGCTGTTCATCGCGGACCGAGCGTCGGGGCGGCGCTTCCTCTGTGACACCGGCGCCCAGCTGAGCGTCATTCCCGCTTCGGCGGAGGACAGACGGGCCGCCGTCTGCGGCCCCCCATTGGTCGCGGCCAACGGCTCCGCCATCCGCACTTTCGGCCCACGCACCGTCACCCTCCGCTTCGGCAGCCAGCTCTTTCACTGGGAGTTCGTGACGGCGGACATCCCCATGGCTTTGCTCGGGGCCGATTTCTTGTGTGCCCACGGGCTGCTGGTAGATGTGAAACGCCGGCGTCTCGTCAACGCTGAGACTTTCAGCTCCCTGGCGTGCGCCTTGAGCCGGGCCGCACCCACCGAGTTTTCCTGCGCCCTCCCATTGGCGGACGACTTCGCACATCTCCTCGCGGAGTTCCCGGCCCTCATGCGGCCGACGTTTTCGGCCATCGCGGTGAGGCACGGCATCGAGCATCACATCCCCACTACGGGCCCGCCGGTGTACGCCCGGGCTCGCCGTCTTGACCCCGCCAAACTCGCCGTCGCCAAGGCCGAGTTCACGGCACTGGAGCACCTCGGCATCGTACGGCGCTCCGGCAGCGCCTGGGCCTCGCCGTTGCACATTGTCCCGAAGCCGGGGAGCGGATGGCGGCCATGCGGCGACTACCGCCGCCTCAATGACGCCACTACCCCTGACAGGTACCCCGTCCCGCACATCCAGGATTTTTCCGCCCGGTTGGCGGGGCGGACCATTTTTTCTAAAGTGGACCTGATTCGGAGGTACCACCAGGTGCCCGGCCTCCCAGCCGACATCCCGAAGACGGCCGTGATCACACCTTTCGGCCTCTTCGAGTTCCTCCGGATGCCCTATGGCCTCAAAAACGTGGCGCAGGAGTTCCAGCGCCTGATGGATGGCGTGCTGTGCGACCTGCCATACCTCTTCACCTACCTGGACGACATCCACGTCGCCAGCATGTCCAGAGCCGAGCACCTCCTCCACCTCCGGACGCTTTTCGGCCGCCTCAGCGAGCACGGCTTGATTGTCAACCCGGCCAAATGTCGTTTTGGTGCGGCGACGATCGACTTTTTGGGCCACCGCATCACCCGGAACGGCGCTGTGCCGCTGCCGGCCAAAGTCGAGGCCATCGCCGCTTTCCTGCACCCCCGCTCCGTCAAGGCGCTGCAGGAGATCCTCGGGATGGTGAACTTCTACCACCGCTTCGTGCCCCGAGTGGCGCAACTCATGCGGCCCTTGTACGCCGCCCTCCGAGGCCAGCCAGCGAAGCACGACGTCGTCTGGTCCACAGACATGGACGCGGCTTTTGCCGGTGCGAAACGGGCCCTCGCCAACGCCACGCTGCTGGCCCACCCGGTGACTCATGCCCCCATCGCCCTCACCACGGATGCCTCTGACTACGCCGTGGGCGCGGTCCATGAACAATGGGTGAACGGGGCCTGGCAGCCGCTCGTGTTCTTCAGCCGGCAACTCCTGCCCAAAGAGCTGAAGTACAGCACGTTCGACCGCGAGCTCCTCGGGCTGTACCTGGCCGTCCACCATTTTCGCCACCTCCTGAAGGGCCGCCCATTCACAGCCTTTGTCGACCACAAGCCATTGATTTTCGCAATGGCCAAGGTCACGGAGCCGTGGTCGGCCCGCCAGCAGCGCCACCTCTCCGCCATGTCGGAATACACCACGGACATCCGGCACGTTGCCAGGAAAGACAACACCATGGCCGACTGCCTTTCTCGGGCCGGCGCCAACGCCGTCCACCTCGGCGTGGATTTCACCCTGATGGCGACGGACCAGGCCACCGACGGCACAGTGCAGGCACTCAGGGTGGCAGACACGGGCCTCCGCTTGGCTGACGTGCCCTTCGCGGGCACGGTCCTGCTTTGCGCAGTCTCCCAGGGCCGACCGCGCCCCGTCGTGCCGGTCTCCTGGCGGCGCCGCATTTTCGCTTCCCTCCACGACCTCTCGCACCCAGGCCGGAAGGCGTCCCAGAAGCTGGTGTCGGCACGCTTCGTCTGGCATGGGTTGTGACAGGACGTCCGCGACTGGGCCAACGCCTGCACAGCCTGCCAGCGGGCCAACGTCCACCGTCACACCCTGGCTCCGTTGGCTCCTTTCACCGTGCCCGAGCAGCGTTTCGACCACGTCCACGTGGACCTGGTGGGTCCCATGCCCCCATCGCGGGGGTTCACCCACCTGCTCACCATGGTGGACAGGACCACCAGGTGGCCGGAGGCCGCGCCCCTCACCTCCACCACCACCGCCGACATGGCGCAGGCGTTCATCGCCACCTGGGTCACGTGCTTCGGCGCACCGGTGGACATCTCATCCGACCGCGGCCCACAGTTCACGTCCGAACTTTGGGGCGCGGTCGCCTGCTCATTGGGAGTCACTCTGCACCGCACCATGGCCTACCACCCCCAAGCCAACGGGTTGTGTGAGTGGTTTCACCGCTCCATGAAGGCCCCACTCATGGCCGGCCTCCAGGATGACGGGTGGGCCGACCGGCTCCCGTGGGTCCTTTTGGGCCTCCGCACGGCCCCCAAGGAGGACCTTCAGGCATCCACCGCCGAGCTGGTGTACGGCCAGACTCTCCGCGTCCCGGGAGAGTTCGTGCCCGACGCCACCAGCCCCTGGTCCGCCGCGCGCCAGCGCATGGACTTCCAGGAGGCCGCCCAAAGTTTCGCCCCGGTGCCAACGTCCCGCCACGGCGACCCCCACTCCTACGTCCCCCCAGCACTCCGCACAGCGGAGTACGTCTTTGTGCACCACGACGCGCACCGGGGGCCACTCCGGCCACCTTACGACGGACCCTTCCGGGTCTTACGCCAGGACAACAAGTCCTTCATCGTCAGCATCGGCGGCCGGGCGGACCGGATCTCGCTGGACCGCCTCAAACCGGCCCACATGGACATCGGCCAGCCGCCACGGCTGGCTTTGCCACCGCGGCGCGGCCGCCCCCCATCCACTACACCCCCCGTCTGACCATCCACCACCACACCGGACCCCCCCCCCCCCGCGACTGGCCAGGGGTCGTTTCGGTCAGGTCATCCGGACCCCCTCAGGTTGACCTCCCTGGACCAAGTCCATTCTGGGGGGGCGTGTGTAGCGACCCATGTGTCCCCCAAGCAAGACCGGCATCAGAATCTCCTTGCTCCAGCCGGTGACATCACTGGCGGGGATCCACGGCGCCAGAGTGGCTGGTCACGTGACCGCCAAAGCGTGCCGCGCGTGCGGGTATAATGAGCTACACCTGTGGATCACATGACCACCGAAGCACGCCTCGCTTGAGAGGCGTGGCTTTCGGTTTCGGTTTCGTTTTCTGGTTTTGCTTTATAAGGCAGCCCGATAAACGGGCTTTTGAGTGTTCCCGAGTTGGTTTTACGAATAAACATCTTCTCGGACGAGTTTGTGCCTTGCCATCCTTTATTCGTATTCTGCTGGAGTCCGGACTCCTTCAATACTTTCGTTTTTGTAGCCCCCACCTCGAGTGGCCTTAAATGCTTTGTCGCAGGGGATATCTCATAAATATGGATGTGCATTGAGGGTACGTACCACAATTATCACCGCCAAACCGGTTGCACCCAAAGGAAACACGTTTGTAAAAGAGTGAGAACCCTGCGCCCGGAACAATTGATGTCAGGAGTGAGAATCGAATCTGGGGCCCTTTCAGCAGCACCACAAAAATTGTAAGGAGTGTAGGGTGAAATTGTACTAAAAAGAGTTATACAGCTACGTCAAGCCAAGGTGAGCAGGACCTGGTGGGCCTACTTCAGGAGGATATGGAGGAGCTAATTGCCCAGGAAGCTGTAAATGAATGTAACATTGTGGGAGAAGGACCAGGAGGGGTAGCAGTGGAGGTGCCGATGGCTAGGGAGGACACAACCCTCACCAGTCCCTGGAAAAGGCAGCATGATGGCATGGAATAGTGGGTCGCTGTTACCATCGCAGTCCGGCAATGACCAGGTGATGTTGTTGATTAGTCAACTAATGGCACAGATGATGAAAATGGAGGAGGGACGAGGTGGCTGGCATAAGGCATGACATGCATGTGGGGCAGGCAGAGGTAAAGGCTGATATGAAGGCTATGGGAAATGAGATAGCCGCAACGCTCGAGGCCGTAAGGGGAGAGGTGATTGAGCATGTGGATGGTGTCCGGAACGAGATGGGGGCAGGTGAGGCTAGAATGATGCAGGAGACAAATGGGATAAAATAAGAGGTGAATGGACTTAACCCTAGGATGCATTCGGGTACGATACCCCCACTCTTCCATTCGGAGGTCTTTTATGCCCTCAGGCTACGCTGTTTTTTTGTTTCACTATAACATTGTTGTAAAAACGTTTTTTACCCAAGATCTTTCATATATGCTTCGAAGAAAGGGTGGTGCATGTCCCTGTGTGTGTAGATTCTTTGTTTTTCGTTGAGGATTGGGGGGAATTATTTTTTAAATTTTTATCCCATCACATTGCCTGGGGGCATGATTTTGTTTTTGCGATAACTTTGTTCTAAAAACGTGTTTACCCATAATCTTTCATATGTGCTTTGAATGAAGGTTAATACATATTCCTGTATGAGTGTTTTGGGTTGTTTTTTTGTTGTTCAGGGTCGGGGAGAATGCATTTTTAAAATTTTAACCCATTAATTCATTTGGGGGTCTTTTTGGATAGGTTTAGTATTTAGGTTATTGTTGGTAAAAACAAACCAATCGGATGTAATTTTCTTTATTGCTGTTTTTTTTTGGATGTATTCTTTTTATTTTTATCATTATTATTTAATACCCACTCCCCCTGCCCCCTTTACATAGCATTGCTGAATGTGTGTGTGTGTGTGTGTGTGTGTGTGTGTGTGTGTGTGTGTGTGTGTGTGTGTGTGTGTGTGTGTGTGTGTGTGTGTGTGTGTGTGTGTGTGTGTGTGATGTGTTCTGATGTATCTTCCACACCCTTTGACACACAGGGCTCAAACTTGGCATGAAGAATGCTTGCTTCCCCAGAATAGTTTTGGAATTCGACCTCCCCCCCCCCCCCACCATCTTGATTGTGTGGGTGGTGGGGTAGGTAAAGAATCCCATGACTTCACAGACGTATTTCCAAGACATGCATTTTCAAAAAAATCAATACAAAACATTTTCAACAGTAAATTTATTCTTATTTCTTGGTGATGGCATGGCATTCTTATGGATGGCATTTGTTGCACAAAAGCAGGCTGTGCCAGTAGCACACATGCTGTGAGAATTTTTGGCATGTCGTGGAGATTTTTCTGTCCTGTTTTGTACAATAAGTGCACATTTTCCTTTTTTTGGCACCACCTGTGGACATCTCGGCTGTTGGGCACCAAATGCAAAAAATCTCCATGGAATATTTGACGCTGCTTGGAAGTGAAGGGTTGTTATTCAACCTGTCTTCCATATGAGGCATTACCATTTCCACAACAAGTTCTTTCAGGCACAAGCGGCGTACCTTGGGATGGAATTCTGGATGTTGTGATGAAAACAGCAGAAATGCATTCAGGCAGGCAACATCCAGGATGTTATACCACAGTGCCATGGACCACCTCCTGGTTTGTCGTTTGCATGAATATGTGCGAACCATTTGATCCATGGTATCCACACCGCCTTTAGTGCTTTTATAGTAGCTGATTATTTCAGGCTTTTTTTTCCCTGCTCATTCCTTCCATGGTCGCCTTGTCATGGTGTCGTGTGCTGAGCAAAATTACAGCTTTGTTGGGTCTTGGCACAGAGCTCACCATAGTTAGATTTTCAGTGAATCCAAATTCACTGCTGTGACGCTCTCTGTCCTTTCTGACTGCCATCAGTGCAGGGATATCGGCCTTATTTTTCTTACGTGTTCCCACAAGCGTCAGACGTTTCTCCAGCAGTGTCCGAGTAAGTGGAACACTCATAAATAAGTTGTCCATGGTGATATTTCGTCCTGAACCCCTCAATGGACCACACAATGTCTGTACGACATTTGATTCGAGGTTTTTTTGCATGGTTTGCCCAGGCTGTCCACCTGTGTATGCCATGCCATCCACAGCATATGAGGTCTTTGCATCACTAGCCCAAAATATATTGATGCCATATTTTGCCACTTTGCTCGGCCTATATTGGATAAATTTACAACGGCCTCTGAATGGTACCAGTTGCTCATCCACAGTGATGCCACATAACACAATTGTGTCAACTAGTGCCCTATGACACTCATTAGCAGACTAGTCCGACTGAGCTGGTAATATAAATTCAGCACACGAACAATGTTTCAATTGTGCAAACCATATGTGCAAAATTCCGATGGATATAACAAGATGAACGGTTAGACTATATTTTTATACTTACAGGCAATGTTTTTGAAGGCTCACAAACAAGGATTGCAAGAGATTGACAAAGACTGCAAAATGGCAGGCTAACTTGTCACCTCCCTGTTAGGTTGTGACCTGTGATATCACAACCTGTTATATATAATGTCAAACTGGTCCAAAAATACCCACGAATGCATTCATGGTGGTAAAATTTTTAAAATACATTCTCCCCAACCCTGAGAATAAAAAAAACCAAAACACTCACAAAGAAATATGTATTACCCTTCATTCAAAGCATGGATGAAAGATCATGGGTAAAAACGTTTTCATAACAAAGTTATCACAAAAACAAAATCATGCCCCCAGGCAATGTGATGGAATAAAAATTTAATTAATAAATTTTCCCCCAATCCTGAACGGAAAAAAAACAACACAAACACAGGAGCATGCACTACCCTTTATTGAAAGCATTTATGAAAGGTCATGCAAATATAAGTTAATATAACAAAGTTATAGCGAAACAAAAATCATGCTTGGCCTGGGTCCAAAAAGACCCACAAATGCATTAATGGGGGTAACATTTTTAAAATACATTCTCCCCGACCCTGAAAATAAAAAAACCATAACACACACAGGAATATGTTTTACCCTTTATTTGAAGGATATATGAAAGATCATGGGTGTAAACATTTTTATAACAAAGTTATCGCAAAAACAAAATTATGCCAGCCCAAAAAGACCCCCGAATGCATCCTATGGTGAAACAAGGAAAAACGGACTTGCAGAGGGGCAAAAAGAACTGAACAGCAAATTAGAAGAAATAGAGGATCTAAAGCCAGCTCAGAAGGGCAAGTAAGAAAGAATGTAAAATACGCCATGATGACCGAACACAGAACATAGAATAAATGGGATGAACGACAGAGACAAAAGAACAGAAAATGAAAAACAATGGAAGCAACTAAAGTCATCTCAGAAGAAGAACTAAAGGGGGCAAAGATGGAAATAATAAAGATAAAAAATGAATTTCGATGGATAAAGGCAAAGAAGAATTATGAGAGACAAGCAAGAGGGCAAATAATGTAAAGGAAGAGATTGTGGAATGTGTAGAAACAATGTGGAAAGATCGAGATAACGCATGGCAGGTGCAGGTGGAGAGGATATGAGCGATCAAAGCGGGTCACGACGAGGTGAGGCTGTTTGAGCTGGAGCGAATTCATGGTATGAAAGGGTGTGTGCTGAGCTTGGGTGGAATAACGAACTCAGGGTTCCTTGGAGTGCCGAGCCTGAGTGTAACGGAGTGTGTGCCACGAGCATGCAGAGTGGAGTGCATGACCGAGCGAGAGTACAGGTCTTTCACCGACTCAGATGTGGGTAACCGTTACCTTGACTGAGAGGAGGGGTGAGGTTACTGAGTGGGAAATATTTTAAATGTTAAGATGTTCTGGGCCTGTGCACGGGAGATAAAAAAGAACAGGTTTGTCATCTGTACCAGTCCAAGGGAGGTCACATTTCAAGGCACTGCATGTCACTGTGTGTTAACGGTCCTATGTGCCAGCAAAACACCTGTGTGTAGATGATTGAAAAAAAAATTCGCAAGGAATGGTGTACATCTGAGTACGTGGCACAAATGCTTCGCGCCACACATGGCAAATTCAGCTACGGAACCTCCGCGGGATGGCTCAATGTAAAGGAGTGTGTGAACTTTCATGGAGTGAGATTGACTTTGGAGTGCATCGTGTGAGTAAATGGTGTGTGAGAGATCGTGAGACGGCCGGTGTGTGTAAGTTGTGTGTGCTGGTCCGCGAGGCGATTTGAGGATGTACCGGATGTACGGTGCAAGAGTGGGCGTGGTGATGGTTACGAAGCTGCGTGTATTGTGTGACGTCTGCAGGGGTTCCGCACATGAGCAGTGGTAGTGAAGAACACAGAGGAAAATCTGCCGAATGTCAGTGTGAACATTTAAATTAATTGGCAGGTTACGGATGTGCCGCCAAACTTTCCCACAGAGGGAGCTTACATTGGATAGAATATTTAGTGTGGAAGTGGCTTAAGAGCTGGAAAACCAGAGCAATCGCTGCTGTTTGAACGTGCTGGGCACCCGAGGAGAAGCTGCCTACCTGTTCACGCTATGGAAGGATCACCTGCTGAGATCAATTGTGTTGCCAGGTTTGGCGGTCTCAATCGGTGTCAGTAGTTCGGTGTCAATCCAGGGTACCACCTGCGGGTCCATAGGTCGGGGAGAGTCCGAGAAATCCCACTCATGACGCACCCCAAACCCAAAACCTGCATCTGCAACAATATTTTCACTCTGTCTGCTGCTTGGGAGTCAAACAAAATTGAAAATCATTCCAAACAGGAGAATTACTGTTTAAAATTACATCATAAAGTACAATAACCACAAGCACAAATAACCAATGTAATGTGTTGGAGTGAGTGATATAATAGACTGTGCAACGCCAATAATTTCCAGAATTTTTTAAAAATGAATTTTACAATATTTATTTTAATTCAATTGAATTAAATACTTAAACACTGTTGAATACAAATCGCCTAATTGTTACATCCACTATCCTCCAGTTTAGCAGTGCGTGGACATGTTAAATAGGGTGGTATATGGGGCTGATGTAGAAGACTGCTTCAATAGTGCTTAATATCCGGAATTTTTCTTTTTAACAATACCTAACTTCATTATTATATTTAAATTGAAGGATATATTCCATGATGTAACATATTCTATGAACTCTCAAGATGGTTCTCAATGTCACTTCCTTGCAAAAGACTGACACTGATTTGTACACAGATGATGTCTATCCTGTAAATGTGGAAGGCAGACAACACAATCATTCATCTGTCACAGAAGATTCAGATGAAATTCACAAGACAAATGGAAGTGCTTCCTGTTTTGCAACTGGTGAGTGGAAACGCAAAAAATTAACATACAATCTTTTGTGTTGAGAAAATACATAATTTTTGGTGATCAATATTTTGCATTTTAATTTTGACCAGAAAAATTAAAATGTGTTCTTTGTTTCTGTAGAACAATCCAGAAGGAATATGGGACAAATAAGGTCCAGTCGCAGCTTGATGGTGAAGAAGAAGCCTTTTTTGAAGAAACGATCATGACATGAAGACTCACTTCTTATAAAATATAAGTTCATGTCTGGGCCTCGCAACACCAAGATTAATATTAAATTAAACAAATTAAACAAAAAGTATCTAAAAAGGCGAATACGTTATAAGTGCAATGTGTGCAGAATGGATTTTGCTTCAACGAGTGACATCAAAATACACAGGAGGATCCACACTGGAAAACGCCCCCACAAGTTATCTGTCTGTGATGAAGGTTTCTCTAGTAACAGCCTTTTTAATAGACATATGAAGATCCATGCAGGAGAGCGACCTTACAAATGCTCGATATGTGATAAAGGTTTCTCTCGACAATTCAGTTTGTAGTCACATCGGATGGTCCATACAGGAGAGCGACCTTACAAATGCTCGATATGTGATAAAGGTTTCTCTCGAAAATTCAGTTTGAAATCACATAAGATGGTCCATACAGGAGAGCATCCTCAAAAATGCACGATATGTGATAAAGGTATCTCTCAAAACAGCAATTTGAAATTACATATGAGGATCCATACAGGAGAGCGACCATACAAATGCTCCATATGTGATAAAGGTTTCTCTCGAAAAAACAATTTGAAATCACATATGAAGATCCATACAGGAGAGCGACCGCACAAATGCTCAATATGTGATAAAGGTTTCTCTTGAATAGGCCATTTGAAAAGGCATATGAGGATCCATACAGGAGAGCGACCTTACAAATGCTCTATATGTGATAAAGGATTCTCTCGAAAAAACAGTTTGAAATCACATGTGAGGATCCATACAGGAGAGCGACCCCACAAATGCTCGATATGTGATAATGGTTTCTCTCAAATAGGCCATTTGAAAAGGCATATGAGGCTCGATTTAGGAGAGTGACCTTACAAATGCTCCATCTATATATATAAAACACAGTTTGTGTGTGTGTGTGTGTGTGTGTGTGTGTGTGTGTGTAATGTTACCGATAGACTCCTAAATGGAGAGGCTCACGTACTTGATATTTGGCACAGACATGGCCGTTGAGTCTGGGAAGAACATGGCCGACCTAAAAATTTATTTCACAATATTTTTTTACCATATTTATACCTCAGCACATTTCAGCGAGGATTATTATGCACGGAAGCTGACCGGTGGCAGAGCAGCACGCTGATTCGCTCAGAGCGATCACGTGATGTTCCTTGCCGCCATTAACTCAGTTACGCGTTCGCACGTATTTCAGAGCAAAAAGCGATTGCGTTTTTTCACATTTCAGCGAGGAACATTGCCATTCACACCACATAGGTTTTGGTAATGTCAGAGTTTATGGGCGTAAACTGGATAGGCGGTTGTAATGTCGGAGTTTACGGGTGTAAACTGGATAGGTGGTTGTAATGTCGGAATTTACGGGTGTAAACTGGATAGGCGGTTGTAATGTCGGAGTTTACGGGCGTAAACTGGATAGGTGGTTGTAATGTCGGAGCTTACGGGCGTAAAATGGATAGGTGGCTGCCTTCAAACCAACTGCCTTGACGAATGCTTTGTCGAGTCTTACAGGCAGAGCAGTACCATGTCTTCCCGTCTGATACATCACCACGAGTAATAAAACCACAATGGACATTACATCGAGGGCAAATACAATAATTCTTGATGAGTCTGTGACGTGCACACCACTTAATAATGTCAGGTATTAATCATAATATCACTCACTTCTTTGGCTCTAATACCTGACATTATTAAGTGGTGTGCACGTCGCAGACTCATCAAAAATTATTGTATTTGCCCTCGATGTAATGTCCATTGTGGTTTTATTACTCGTGGTGATGTATCAGACGGGAAGACATGGTACTGCTCTACCTGTAAGACTCGACAAAGCATTCGTCAAGGCAGTTGGTTTGAAGGCAGCCACATATCCAGTTTATGCCCGTAAACTCCGACATTACAACCACCTATCCAGTTTATGCCCGTAAACTCCGACATTACCTAGGTTTTTTTTTCTTTCATCTTTAGATCCATATTTTTGTTCAGTGAGGAATATTATACACGGAATCTGAATCGGTGGCAGAGCAGCGCGCTGATTCGCTCATTCGCGCTCATTGATGACGATCACGATCACTTGATGATGTGATCACGAATGATGTTCGTGACGCGATCACGTGATGTTGCTTGCCGCCATAAACTCACAGCAAGTAGCATAGATTTTAGCATGATTAGCATTTAGCATGATTTATCATGATTTAGCATAGATAGTAGCATGTTTCACATAGATTTTTTTTCAGCGAGGAATATTATACACGGATTCTGACCGGTGGCAGAGCAGCACGCTGATTAGATCAGAGCGATCACGTGATGTTCCATCCCCGCCACCAGTTGGCTTCACTTTTCACGAAGTATGAGCATTCTATATATTTTCAATTCAGTGTGCCCGACTCACTCACGTACTTGATTTGATTTGTGGCATAGACATGGCCATTGGGCCTTCACGGTGTAATTTGTGCGAGGCTTTTGTCCGAGTGAGCTTGAGTCGAGAGGGCGAATGTACGGGTTGGGAAAGTACGAGTCTCCCTTCCCCCACCCGGCAACGCTGGTACTGGAGGGCGTCACAGGATTGGTGAGTCTCCAAAATCCGCTTCGTGCTGTTGCGAAGATTCAGGACGATGTCGCGATTGTTGTGCTGCTCTCCGACCATGAGAACTGCAACATCATTGTTGACTGGCCCTCCCCTTCCCCCTCCATCCTCCCCTCCCCCTCCCTTCCCCCTCCACCCTACCCCCTCCCCTTCTCCCCTCCCCATCCCTTTTCCCCCTCCCCCTCCCTTTTCCCCCTCCCCCTCCCTTTTCCCCCTCAATTTTCCCCCTCCCCCTTCCCCTCCCCCTATCCCTTCCCCCCTTCCCCCTCCCCCTCCCCCTCCCCATCCCCCTTCCCCTCCCCCCTCCCACTCCTCTCCTCTCCCATCCCCCCCTCCCCCCTCCCCCTACCTCTCCCCCCTCTTCTCCCTCACGTTTATACACGGAATGCCGGGTACTTCCCCCCCCCCCACCTCTTCTCCCCTCCCCCCCTCTCCTCTCCCCCCTCTCCTTCCCCCCTCTCCTCCCCCCTCTCCCCCCCGTTCCCCTCCCCTCCTTTTCCCCCTCCCCTCCCCTCCCCCGCCCGGCAATGCCGGGTACTTCTGCTAGTATGTGACAAAGGTTTCTCTCAAAAAAGCAATTTGAAATCACATATGAGGATCCATTCAGGAGAGCGACCTTACTGATGCTCAATATGTGACAAAGGTTTCTCTCAAAAAAGCAATTTGAAATCACATATGAAGATTCATACAGGAGAGCGACCTTACAAATGTTCGACATGTGATAAAGGTTTCCTTGAAAAATGCGATTTGAAAACGCATATGAAGATCCATACAGGAGAGCGACCTTACGAATGCTCAATATGTGATCAAGGTTTCTTTGAAAAATGCGATTTGAAAACGCATATGAAAATCCATACTGGAGAGCGACATCACAAATGCTCGATATGTGACAAAGGTTTCTCTCAAAAAAGCAATTTGAAATCGCATATGAGGATCCATGCAGGAGAGCTGAAATCTGAAATAGCAGGATATGAAAAATGAGGTTAAGAGGATAAGAAAATGACAGCTTAAAAAAAAAATGTAAAATTTATTAATTTGGTTCTCTATCTTCTCAATCTCTTAATCTGATATTGGATCTCATTGTGCTTCTCTCAGGGTTTTCCTTCAGTTGCCAATTTGTAATTCTTGTTTCTGTACTTGTCAAGTATCCAGCCACTTTCCATTTGAGGTTTTTCATTGTGATCTGTGTTTAGGAATTTTGTTTCCTTCTGATTTAGTTGTTTTTCTTGTCACTTTTTGGTTATGCTCACATGGCATCTTTCCATGGCAGTTTGGACATCAATTATTTCTTAATCTTTGCTGTCGTCCATGTTTCCTTGACATGTGTGATATGGGCAGAACAACCTTGTTGTAAAATTGTTTATCAGAAGATGTCTCCTGTTTTTTTACGAAACTTGAATTTGTGAAGGGTTTGGCAATAAAAAGAGGTACTAAAAGCACAAATGCACTGTCTGTGTTTTTGCGAATTCTCTGAAAGGTACCCGTCAATGAAGGGGGTTCGTCGTTGTCTGGCCTGAAATGAGAAATTTACTTTGGAGTGTGTGTTGGTAGAAACGGTAATGCAATGTAAATATTCAGTGAGCATATGTCGCAATGGGTGGAGCTGGTAACCTCGACAACCTCATTCCATTCCATCAGTGAAGATTTCCAATCTGTGCTTGTTGTATCTCCGAAGTACTGCTTGAAGGATGCAGGGGGTCCAAGGGGTGGAAAGGGTTTAAAGGGTGTAAAGGAGTGAAGGTGAAGTCAAAAAATTACCTCGGGTTCGTAAATAAATTAACTCGGGTGTGCACCACGGAAATAATGGGCAAAATGACGTCATCATGACTGCTTAAAACTTCTATTGAGGTGCATTGTTGTAAAACGTCTCATTGTGGAAGGTTTTGTAGTGATTAACTTTGGGAGCTCAAAGCGTCAAGGTCACAAACAAACAGAAAAACAACAACTCACCTTATTGTGAGTGAGGTAGATGTTGTAGGTTTACCCGTTGGCATGAGGTGGCTTGTAGATGGTGGCACGTGGGTTTTTGGCAGGTATTGCATGTAAGGATCTACCCTCGTTTATGATGATGTCCCACCAGTGCTGTAATGACTCCAAATATTGTTTTGTTTTTTTCACCCCTTCTGACTTGTGTCATTGAACGCGAGGCTGTTCTGGCTTTAATTTAATGTATTTGTTTAATCTGCACTGCTTCTAATTTCAAACTGCAACCAATGGGAACTTATAACGAACGGCCTCAGTTAAAAATGCACCAGTTGGCCCGATCACCCAAGATCATCACGACTTAATGAAATGAGATATTCGAAATCTGTTTTGTTGTCAGACAATCGGAACGCATTCTCTAAACAACTATATAGGTATACGAAGAAAAATTGATTGTTTAAAACTGTAGGATGTATATTTTGTGTGTATATTTGGAGGTGTAGATTTCGTAAAGTTAGCCAAGTGGTAACCTTTTTTCAACAAACAACTTTTTTCACCCTTGAGAGTGATGTTGTTGGATGAGCAGTAAAATTACCTTTAAATCGATGTATTGGTTGTGTTTGTACTATTTTGGTTTTTGAATGATCAGCGCAATTGAGAGGTAACTATGTCGCATCTTGGAGATCTCGCGAGATCTCGGAGACGGTGGGAGGGATTTTCGAAGCTCCACACGGTCTCCACGTTTTTCGAAGTTAAGTCTGTTCACAATTGTATTTTGTCGAAACTGTATTTATCCTTCGTTGTGTGAAGTTATTGTGTGCAACTTTGGTTGTTTCTCGGTGTTTATCTTTCATAAATTGATCGTCTGTTTGCCGTGTCGCGAGCAAGGCCTTTGCCGCGTCGCGAACGATTTGAAATCGAAGTTAAGTGATTGTTCCCATTTGTATTTTCGTTAAAACTGTATTTATTTATGGTGTTGTACGTATATTGTGTCCCTACGAAGATTTTTCGGTGCAAATCTTTCATACCTGTATTGAAAATCGTGTTAATTCGTGTCGTGTCTTGAGGCCTTGTACAGTGTGCACTGTACAACCTTGAGGCTTTGTTTTTCTCTCAGTGGTCCGTCGTTTGTGATCCAATAACTTTCGCTCTCTGTATTCCCAGTCTTTTCACCCATAGCCTACTTCCTTGTGTAAATCTCAACTCAAAAAAAACAAAAAACAAAACAAAAAAAACATTTCCTTCTCTGTTCTCATTCGTTTATTTCTTCTTATTCGTTCGTTCGTTCTTCGACCACGTGTTTCTCCCCCATTTCCCCAGATAGTTTTCACTCATTAACCTTCAATGTTTACACTTTCCCCTCAAGTTATGTATTCCGTCATATTTTATAACACCTTTTTCTTCTTCTTCTTTAAAAGGCTGCTTTCGACTTGCTCACCAAATCAATTCATCCCAAAAAAAATATCCATCTCCTATAGTGCCTTTTTTCTACATTCCCTAAACTCTCCTGCACTCCATCCTCCATCCAGCGTCCTTAAACATATTTTTAACTCGGTCACAAGAAACTCATTTTGCAATAAATGTTCGTTTCCCATTAATCGTACACTTTCAAAAATCCAATCTCACCCCTCCCCTCCAAATCTTCCCCATAACCCCTCCCCTCCAAATCTTCCCCATCACCCATCCCTTTCAAATCTCCCCCCTTGCCCCCTCCCTCCCAAACTACCCCCTCACCCCTCCACGCCAAGACGCCCCCTCACCCCTCCCCTCCTAGACTCCTGCCTCACCCCTCCCCTCCAAATCTCCCCCATATCCCATCCCTTTCAAATCCCTCCCCTTGTCCCTTCCCTCCCAAACTCCCCCCTCACCCCTCCCCTTCAAATCTCCCCACCCTCATTGCTTCTCAATTTCCCCCCTCTCACTCCCCCTCCTCAAAGCATCCTCCCCGCTTCTTCCCCCTTCAAACTCTCACCTCCATCTCCCCCAACCTTCTGCCTCGCTCTTCCCCCTCCTCAAATAACACCTCATTGTGGCTCACCCAATCACCATCAAACCTTTTGTCCGCCCCATCCTTCCCTTTCTCCGAGCTATTCTGAAATCTCTGACACACCTTCAACAGCTCTCCCTACCTCTTCCACCTCTTCCACATCTTACCCTACCCCTCCTCCCCCCTGTTCTGTATCTGATGCTCCCCCTTCCTCTTCATTAATGGTATGGACCTCAAACATCCAGGGCCTTCGTTCAAATTTAACTGATCTCTCCATACAGGTTGCTTCTGTCAAACCAGACGTGATCTGCTTAACAGAAACTTTCCTCCTTTATGATGTCTCTGATTCCATAGTATCTCTCCCGGGCTACTCCCTCCTCCGGTATGATAGACCTGAGCCTCGTCCTGGAGGCGGGGTTGCTATCTTTATCAAAAACTCTCTTCCTCACTCGCCCTGCACTGCACTCTCTCCACCTCACCCCCAGGAATACCTCTGGCTTCGGCTTCCCCTTCGCTCCCACCTCTTGTTCATATGTGTGTTGTACCGTCCACCAAACAGTGATGACTCCATCTACATCTCGCTGTCTGATGATATGGACCAACTTCTATCTACTCATCCCAACTCTCTCTTCCTCATATGTGGTGATTTCAACTGTCATCATGCCAGTTGGCTGGGTGTGGGTACCTCTCTCACCAGCCATGGCTCCTCAGCAAAGGACTTCTGCGTCTCACTGGGACTGACACAATCTGTCAATTTCCCGACCCGGATCTCAGTCAACGGAACATCTTCTCTTCTGGACTTGGTTATGACTAACTTCCCTGAAAATGTCTGCTGCTCTTCTTCTGCTCCGATCGGATCATCTGATCATGTCCTTGTTAAAGTGGACATCTCTCTGACCATATTCAGGGAGCCTGCTCAGCGTCGACGAGTCTGGCATTTCTCTCAGGCCAACTGGCACGGTCTTCAAGCAGCCATCAATCATCTGGACTGGTCTCCCATCTCTACCACCTCTGACATCAACTCATCCTGGGAATTCCTCCAAAGTAAATTGCTCTCTCTCATGCACAGAGTTATCCCATCTCGTCTTCAGTTGTCATACCCCTCCTCCCGTCCATGGTACACGGAATCTTGTGGTGAGGCTGTTGCCCAGAAACAACTTGCCTTCGTCTCCTGGAAAGCAAATCCAACGGAAGGAAATCTCATTTCCTTTCACAAAGCCCGAAACAAGTGTGTGTCCACCCTCAGGAGAGCCAGGAAACAATATCTCTCCGTTCTCAAGACCGAACTCTCTTATCTGTCTCCCTCTTCCAAATCCTGGTGGCGTCTGGTCAAATCCGTTTCTGGTGTTTGTTCCCCCTCCATCCTCTCCCTTACCTCAAACGGCTACACAGCTGACTCCGCACGTGAAAAAGCTGAATGCCTCAACTCTGTTTTTGCCTCTAAATCTTGTGTCCCAAACCCATCCCTCTCTATACCCACCATACCCAGTCGTACCCTGCTGCTCCTGGACTCCGTGTCCTTTCCTACTGACAAGGTGGAAAAGTTTCTGTCAACCCTCGACTCTGATTCTGCAATTCAACAACTGCTCAAGGTCATCTGCCAGCATCCTGGAAATCAGCAAACAATACCGCTTTACACAAAAAAGGTGCAAAAACAGATCCTTGCAACTACAGACCAATCAGCCTGCTCCCAATTATCAGCAAAGTCATGGAATCCATCATTGCTTCGGATATGAAATCTTTCCTCTTCTCCAATGGCTTGATCTCTGATCATCAATTTGGTTTCAGACCAGGTCACTCTACTCTGGACATGCTGCTTCTGCTTTCTCAACAATGGATGGAGGTCCTCAATGCCAAACAGGAAATTAGAGCTGTCTCCCTCGACATATCACGTGCCTTCGACACGGTCTGGCACCCCGCTCTGCTCACCAAACTCTCCTCCTTTGGTATCCATGGAAATCTCCACGCATGGCTGGCGGACTTCCTCTATAGTTGTCGTCAACGTGTGGCCCTGAATGGGTTTCTCTCATCTCCTCTTCCTGTTCAGGCTGGAGTTCCCCAAGGCAGTGTTCTGGGCCCCGTGCTTTTTCTGGTCTTCATCAATGATCTCTCTGACTCTCTCGAAAATCCTCTCTATCTCTTTGCTGATGACTCCACTCTCTGCCGCTCCATTCCTCTTCCCTCAGATCGGCAGTCTGCTGCCTCCTCACTCTGAAGACCTGGACAAAATCACAGACTGGTCAAACAAGTGGAACATGTCTTTCAATCCTGACAAATCTCACACTCTTACTATGTCTCTCCGAAAAGATCGATTGGACAACCCTCCCATCTACTTTCTCAACAATCCTCTCCAAGAAGTTCTGTCGCTCAAGATTTTGGGTCTCACTATCTGCCATGATCTTTCTTGGGAAAACCACATTTCCAAGCTGGCCTCCAAAGCCAGTCGCCGACTGGGCATGCTCCGTCGTGCGAAGTCCTTCCTCGGCACACCTGAGCTCCTCACTACATACAAGGCTTTCATCCGCAGCTCAATGGAATACTGTTCTCCCCTATGGGCCAGTGCTCCTGCCTCACACCTAGCTCGGCTTCACGCTGTTGAAACCAAAGCTTTCAGAATTATTGGAATCTCCCGCGATGAAGCTATCTCTGAGGGCCTTTCACTCACTCACCGCAGGCAGGTAGGTGGTCTTTCTGTCTTCTACCGACTCCTCTCCGGCCTTGCACCCCCAGCTCTCTCTGTGCTCTGTCCCCCAAATATTCCTACAGGTCGCACAAGATCTGCCAGCAACCCTCTGATGGTTAAACTGCCGAAATCTCGGCTCTCTGCTCACCTTCACTCTTTCATTCCTCTTTTCTCCCGCCTCTGGAACAAACTCCCTCACTCCCTTCAATCCCACTCCTCCCTCCAGGTCTTTAAAACAGCTGTTCACCACCATCTCTTATCTTCCCCCATCCAAAACCTTGATCTTTCTACCCCCGCTAATTCACCCCAGATCCACCTTGTTTGAAATTCCAACTTCTTTCCTGGAAGTCCTGGCAGTGTCCATATGTTTTATACCTCTCCCACCGCCCCCTTCCCATGCCCCCCCCCCAAAGCCCTCACCCTCTCTCAGATCTCTCGATGTCTCCATGTCTCTCGGTCCCTGCTCTCAAATGTTGTGTTTGTGTCCTTCCCCCTCTCTCCCCATCTTGTCTACCGCTCCCGATGTTATATGTTTTATGTGTCGGTTTGCAAAGGTGGGCGGTCCGCTTCGAAAGTCCGCTTATCCGCTTATCCGCTGCAGCGGACTAACGTTTTCGAAGCGGATAAGCGAATCGGAACAACCCCCGGAAACCGAAGCGGATAAGCGTAAGCGGACTACCGAAAAATTAAAGCGCATCGCGATTCGCCAAATCAGCTGTTAGCCTGAGCCGTTACTCTAGAATTGTGAATATTTATTTAAGTGAATAATAAGTGAAAACGGAATATTTTATTGGACGCTAGAGCGGCAATAACGTCAAGATGGAGAGATTTCTGACTCTCCAGCCCAGCGGCAGTGCCAGGGACAGGCACACGAGCGACGCAAACCAGCAGTCCAGCCCGGCTCGGGCAGTACGGACTACCTGTTCGCCATGGAGGAGGGGCAGCAGGAGGAGAACCTCGAGGAGAAGATCAGGGAAGAGGTCAACAACTGGTCGAGGAAGCCGCTGAGGGGGAACCCGGGGCTCTCGCCCAATCTCTTCCCGCTCGAGTTCCGTGATGCTTGGGTAACTCTATTTCTCAGGCATAACACGCCGCTCCCGAGCTCTGCCTCGGTCGAGCGCGTGTTCAGCTACGGGTCGGACATCCTCAGGCCTAAGAGGTCGGCCCTGGCTGCACCGAACTTCGAGGCCCTCGTCTTCATGAAGGGCAACCTCCAAATCCTCAAGAAGGCCCACGAGGTGGAGGAGGAAGACGAGGACTAGTCAACAGACTGCTAGTCTGTTGACTAGTAGACTCTCTTGTCAAAGAAAGGACGGGCAAATTGATTTTTCTTTAATGTAACTTGCATATATTAAAATTATATTTATATTAACTGTAGAGTAGAGTAGAGTCGAGTGGAAAACTTTATTTCAATAAATTTTGAATAAATTTTATTTAAATAAAAATGTATATTTTTGATCTTAAAAGCTTTGTTTGTCTTTGTAGTAGTTAGAAATGGCTATTTAGGCTTAAAAAGCATTAAATTCCCTTTAGAAACGTCAAAAATCGCTTTAAAAACGTCGAAGCGCTTTAAAAAAATCGAATCGAAGCGGATAAGCGGATAAGCGGTAAGCGGACTAAGATTTTCGGCCGCTGAAGCGGATAAGCGAATCGGACTACACGGGCTGGCGGAGCGGATAAGCGGTAAGCGGACTTAAAATTTTCCGAATCGCGCCCACCTCTGTCGGTTTGTCTTTCTGTGTGATTAATGTTCGCTCTTTCACGAGCCTCGATATTGTATACAAAAAAAAAAAAAAAAAAAAAAAAAACTAGTAAGGGCATTTTATGAGATATTTCACAAATCTGTGAACTAAATTGTTACCAAAAAATTTCTTCCCCAATATGTTTGTAAAGGTGTGTAATAACATGTGTTAAAATGTTGAAGTTCAACTCCCGTGGGAAACCCAGAAAAAAAGCTGTTGAATTCAGGTACCGAAAAATTATTTTCGAGAATTTTTTTTTTTTAAATCGGCCCTTAAGTAACTTATGAGGGGTCAAATAAGGGTTTTTCATGATTCTGAGTTGATTGTTAACATTTATATTTTCACTTTTACATTTACACACAAAGTAGCTTTTATTTCACATACATATATAATACTCAAGAGTTATTTCTCATTCACAATGTCAGAAGTTTCAACAGCCATTGTCTATGTCTTCTTCAGACTCAACAACATCATGACTGCAGTTTCTGCATGTAATGCCATTACAGACTCCACAGGCCGAGATGCACGTGACCCCATTCTTCTTGCACCTGCATCGCCGGTTGCTGCAATCTCCATGACAATTACAGCTCGTGAACTGCAATAGCTCCTCAGGAGCCGTGGGGTCCAGTGATGGAACTGGCTCATACCCATGCACACCTATTGTCCATCCATAGTCACTGGGGTTCAGAGACATGCTCTGTAGAAGGCAGGCCTTTGTAAGCAGGCAAAGTTTCTAGTTCCTTCATGAGTTGACAGTACAGCCGTGCGCCCTTGGCATACTGATGATGGCCTGCAGCGGCAAAGATGTGAAGCATCTTGGTAACAATGCAGGACAGATGCCCATTGTGGTCTGCAAGTCGCTCGGTTCTGATAAAGACCTTGATCACATCTACCATGTGGTGGTACTCCACCCAGAGTGCAGGTGTTCTTCCTCCTTTTGCGAGTCGTTTGAAGGTTTCTTCAAACCTTTGCTCAAACACTGGCACTACTGGGTCTGAGTGTCTGGCTCCCATCTTCCCATCAGCCACCTTCTCCATGAAGGTCTTCATGTCACCACGCTCCTCCTCAGTGAAGGCAAGTTTCATGATGTGTTGATAGATGGCTGCATCGATGAGGAGGTGAACACGGATTGCCTTGTCAAAACATCCTCCATCCATGATGTGGTTGGCTGTCGTACTTCCAGGATAGATCAACTGGATCACATCTAGTAGTCCAGAATCTTCCATGATGTTACCCATTGATCCAAGATAAGACTTCAGCAGGTGAAAACCACCCAACCTTGGAATGACGGGTAGATTTGCCTGCTTTATTATATTCACAGCCTTCAGCCAAATCGGAAGATCAAAGGTCACTATAGCGACCCCAGCGCGCCGTATGCACTCTTTCAGAGTGGTGAAGATGGTGTTGAGGTCATTAGGGTCTCCTTCAATAACTGGGAGGAACTCGATCTGTGTGCTCTGCTTTGCATCATTAGCATGGATTCTATTCATCCAGCCATTCCAGTTGGAGTGTGGGAACTCAGGATCGTTGGCTTTGATCACCCACCCCGCTGCCCAGAGTGTGCCACCTGGAGTGAGGAGTGGCTGATCATGAGCCAGGGAGGAGGAAAGCTCAGCGAGGGGGAGAAACATGATCGCGTTCATTCCTATCTGTTTCCTGTTCGTAAATGGAATAATCTTTACTTCAGTTCCTCTCAGGATCTTAGCTTTGTCGAGTGCCTTCAACTTCACCCGTGGGAAAGCTGCTGTTGTCTGTGGATCTGGCAAAGGTGGTGCCGGAGAGGTGACTTCGATCCAACCCATTGAGTGAAAGGGAATGTTTCCATGAATAGAGACAATGTTTAAATCTATATTGTCTCCAACAAACTGAGTGACTGCATTGTTTGTTTCCCCAACCTCCATAAAGACCACCTGATCATTACTTGACAATTCACTTTCACTGGCTGGCACTTTGGCTGTCATCACTGATTGATCCTCAAGCGCAGCATCAACTGCAACCTCATCATTGATCTGTTCATCGGTTTCCTCCACAATGGTGTCAAGAGTGCCAGAAGTATCTGGAACATCATCTCCACTCCTACTATTAAGGAAGCAGTATTTGTAGTTTTGTGTCTCCGTGTAAGACTCGGTGTATCCCAGCCGGTGGAACTTGTTGAGCATCCATTTTGACCCAAATCTATGATCAAGTTGTATGGCAAGCCCCATTTGGTGTGGCAATACTCCAGACCGAGGTCGACAGGCCTTAATAAAATTCTGCCCCCAAACGGCAACTCTTTCGTCTGTCTTGACAATCGGTCTCAAGAACATCTGAAGGCTTGCAGGAACAAGTGTCAGCTGACTATTGATGTCAGTCATGCTGTGTGTGGTGGGGTATGACTTTGGACCTAAATCAATCAAGGCAATATCATTGGATATGAACTTGAGTGCCGTCTTTATGATCTGAGTCTTCTCATCTCCATGGTCAAGATTAGCATGATGCTCTCGCAGAATATTGTCGGTGCCATCTTTGAGACAGAGTACATCTGCCCTTCTTTCCTGTGTTGTGAAATACAAGGCGTCTTCGTATTTCTCTAGAAGTTTTATCTTTAGCCAATGCTTTGAATAAGAAAGGCTCTTCTCTGGTGACTGATCAAACTCCTGCAGCTTTTCATGGACTTGGTCCATGTTCATTACCCCCATGCTCTAATTCTGAGTCTAACCATTCGCAGAATTCAATAAAAACTGCCTCTCGCTCCTCATCAATACTCCTCTGTCCTCTCTTCCTTTTTCCTTCCTCATCAGTCTTGGACAAACTGTCACCTCTCGCAAACATAAGTTTGCATCGCAAATGGTACAGTGTTTCTTCTGCTACCAAGTCGTTGATCCCTTCCAGGTGTCCAGTGACTTCAGTGCCCCAGTCATCCCCGCGACTCTGTGCTGTCTTCAGCAAGCTTGCCTTCAGTGTATCTGCAGTCAAATTATCTGGCACTCTGTATTTCTTTCTAGCTTGTGCTGGATTATTTTTGTAGAGCTGGGCTGGTTGGTTGCAAAGAATGCATACATCCTTATACAGGAGGTCAACTGACTGTGATCTTCTAGAACTGCAGCCAGTTGATGAACTGAACTCACAAGTAGTGCGTCTTCTCTTCAACTTTGATGACTCTTTCTCTGCCTTTGATGCTTGAGCTGACTTCTTGGTGGTTGCAACAAAGTTGTTGTACAGATCATTTTTACACTTCTGGTGGTACCTCAGTTTTCCTTCCTTTTGAGCCTCCTTCATACGTTCCACAACAGTAACATTTTCGACAGTTTCTGCTTGTTTCAATAAAGTTGAGTATCCCTTTGGAGTTGCCTGTATGAGCCTTTCAGCTGGTGTATCCGAGCGTGCACAGATGAAGCAATTGAGCACAGGTGGAGTAACGTCTTCATCCATATTGCGAGACTCCATGTCCTGCAAAGTAGAAAATGAGATATATTTAGAAATTACTTTTCCACAAAAGAGTGTCTGTGGTGAAATATAAATGTTAACAATCAACTCAGAATCATGAAAAACCCTTATTTGACCCCTCATAAGTTACTTAAGGGCCGATTTAAAAAAATAAAAATTCTCGAAAATAATTTTTCGGTACCCGAATTCAACAGCTTTTTTTCTGGGTTTCCCACGGGAGTTGACCTTCAACATTTTAACACATGTTATTACACACCTTTACAAACATATTGGTGAAGAAAATTTTTGGTAACAATTTAGTTAACAGATTTTCATATGTTTCCCTTACTAAACGTGACTCCTTCTTTACCAATCATGGTAAAGGCTTAAAATAAGTTATTTTTAACATCTATGTCACCAGTCCTATGTTTAGCGGATGAGAGATTGGAATTAAATCGAGATGACATATATCTATCTGCACATCACAAGCTTAATTAAAACAATATCTGACATGTACATTGTTTTCAAGTGACTTTATTCCACACCATAATTGAAGTAAAACTCATGTTATCAACATCACAATATCTGCCAAGTAAATTATCTTAAAATAACTTTATTTCATAAACATTACTGGTAGCTACAGTAATTATACATAAGCTCAAACATTTTTGTTGTTAGTGTTGACATTGTTTCTTTGCAGACTATATTGGTCGTTATTCAATCTTCTTGGGGCAAAATATAGAAATCTCTTGATGATCTTACTGCAGAACATGCAACATACAACTGACCATGTGGAAAGTAGGATAAATTTTGATGGAGGCCTGCAACTGTAAGGGTCTGTCCTTGTGCTTTATTTATAGAGATTGAAAAACACTTTTATTGGAAATTGCAATCACTTAAACAGAAATGGATAATCTGATGGGATCATTGGAATTCTTGGTATGAATACTTCTTCACCCTTACATTTCCCTGTTGTTATTGCGGCCTCTAAGACATGTAGCAGCATCTCCTTTATTACCAATCTTGTCCCATTGCATAATCTTGGTGCATCGAGATTTTTCAATTGAATGATTGGAATCCCAACTTTCAAGAATAAAATATGGTGTGGCATTCCTGGTGGTATCAAAGACTTGAGAAAATCTTTGAAACTTGACACAGGATATTGTGAAGCATCATCATCATTTGGTACAGTGTCTATTTACGTGACGCTTCTTTTCTTGGAATTTATTTTATCAATTGTATATTTATCTTTTCTACATCAGAATTCTTGGGACCTAAGATTACCCTTCCACAAAGCCAATCAATGTCTTGTAATGCTTAATAGTTGGGAAGACATTACTGTTATGTTCTTCTTCATCTTTTACATTAATTCCACATCCATTTGGGATTGTAATTTGGTTGGAATTGGGAGCTAATGGAATGTTGCCATCTCCAATATCAAGGAGTAATTTGGCAAAATTGGCAACTTCCTCATCCTCTTAAAGATGAACTCTCATATTCACTGTCAATGTAAATGACACAACTTTACCCCAAGGAGGAGATGCCTTCAGACTTGCTTGAATTTCGTCTGCTTCAGTTCCTCTTGGTATAATGAGGAGAATTTGTCAGAAATCCCCAGAAAGAATCAGTGGCGTTCCTCCCATAGCATGACTACTTTCCTTTAAGTATTGGAGTGTATTATCTAATGCCTGAACACTTTTTTGTGTGTGACGAAGTGCACTCGTCCCAGATGATAACATTGGATTTCTCAAGACATTGCCCTTTGCAGAGCCTTTGGCATTATTGCACGTTGGTGTCTCCTCATTTTGAGTGTTGAGTGATAGTTTGAATGTGGAATGAGCTGTCCGACCACCAGGCAAGAGAGTATATGCAATTCCTGAAGATGCAACTGCCAGTGCAATATGCCCCTGTGATCTTACCTTTGCTCGGATTAACGTTAAAATGAAAGTTTAACCTGTACCACCAGGTGCATCTATGAAAAACAGTCGTCCTTCATTACCATCAATAACCTCCATGATTTTCCTATTCATGGCTGCTTGGCTATGCAAAAGCTTTCTTTCATTCTCCTGAACAAACTGTGCAAGTTCTTATTTGTCATAATGTATCTCCTTTAACATTTCTCTTGTTAATTCACATGTTGTTATATTAGTTCTTTTGAAGTCCATAATGATTCAGATCATGTCCTCTGCAATCCATAACTTTGTCTTCAATCATCATGTGAGGTTCATTGAAAATTTCATTACCATAAGTCATTTCTAAATCATGAGATTCTCTTTGAAATCTGTGTAAGATATCCTCAGACAGGCTCTCTTTATGAAAATTCCGTAGTTGTTGGGGTTCAGTTAGGGCACACTGTGTTATGAGAATGGCAAATAAATGTCGCAGTCGTCTCGGAGAGCGACTAATCGCAGCTTCTTCTGGAGTTTTTTTTCCAGTGTAGGTCATCTTCCAGTAAGCCATGTTTCAGTTTCTTCAGTTTCTTTCAGTTTCTTTCACTGGGCATCTTCCAGTTTTCATCTTTCAGCAGGCTTTTGTAGTCCCTGTCTTTAAAGGCCCCGGTGAGTAATCAGATCCTTCTAACTCTTGGCCTGTTAGCCTGCTGCCCATTATCAGCAAAGTATTATACTTGATATCCTTGATACAATTCTTGATAAAACATCCTTGATAAATCAATTCATGATATTATCCTTGATATATTATCCTTGAATTACTCTTGATAAAACAACAATTCATGACTCATCTAGAAACCCACAACCTTCTAACTGATGTTCAGTATGGCTTTAGACGGTCAAGGTCTTCTGGTGATGTGCTATCCCTAATCACTGAACATGTGAATGGGGTTTTGGATCATTGTGGAAAAGCCAGGGTTGTTGCTCTCGACGTGTCAAAGGCGGAAATCATATGGCATTTCTGGAGAATTGCTTGATACAATCTCTGACTTCCTTACAAATCGTCAAATCTCTGTGGTACATGAGGGACAGTAATCCCCTGTGCATTATACGAATGTTAGTGTTCCTCAGGGATGCTGATGTTAGCGGAAGGGGATTGTGGGAGAGATGGCCCGGACACCATCTTCACGGTGGTGGAGATATGCTGGTGGATTTGTCCCTCAAATAAACGGTCTTGTTCATGACGATCAGTGCCATTGTTTAGCATTTTTTGAGCGACACAACATTTGCTCAGGAAATTGGCAGAATTTCTGATTTCCTCACCGGCGCCATTTTTGGCTTTACCAGGCAAACTGTTCCTTCCATGGCCTCGGTGGTTGTCATCTTTTCATACCTACCTGCTTGCAATGAATCTGCAAAATGCAGAGGATTCACAGAGATGGCCTTTGCTGATACACTGCCTGGGCATGGAGGGTCAACGCATTTTTTTGACGCTGTGTCCTGCACCCACCTATGCAGCAGCCAATGCCATGCTTGCTGAGCATTTCGGAGCCACTCGGAGCACCCTCATTCAATGGTTCGAATTCCGACAAGGCCAGCGGCCCAGTGAGTCAATTCTCCAATACATTTATACATTGAGAGAATTAGCACTTCCTTATAAATTTTGTGCACTTCACGATGAGATGATTAGAGATCAACTGATCGAGAAAATATCGAGTGTACAAGTGAGGGAAAGACTTTTACTCAAATCTGATGACCTAACCTTGACTCAACCCATAAAGATAGCCAGTCAAGTGGAAGCAGCTTACCACAGTGCACAAAAACTTATCAGAACACTCTCACCTGCCACAGCTACAGACTGCAAGGTTCAGGGAATTCGGCAAACTCTCACACCAGATGCCACTGAGCTCACATTGCAACATACGCAGCAGCACCCCACACGTTCTACACTGCATTGCTGAAACTGAGGGTCCACTAGGCACGAGTCCAGGGCTGCTAATTGCCCTGCCCGAGGCCAACGGTGCAGATATTGTGGAAAATTTAACCACTTTGCCAGGTGATGTCACTCCACCTCAACACAAGCAACCGTTCAACCACAGACCTCGTATAATGCACCAGCCAAAATCTATTCTGTCCTATCAACTTCATCAAATTTTAAAACGTGTTGTTTTTCTCAATGACATGTGCATACCTCTGCTCCCGGACACAGGTGCCAAGGTGTCTTTCCTGAATTTGGAAATGTACAGACGATATTTTTCTGACATGACCCTGCAACGGTCCTCTCCCACCCTCACTGGTTACAGACATGCCAAAATTGGCGTAATGGGCACATTACAGCTGTCAGTACGTCATGGTGTCCAGTCTCTTTTGGTTCACGAGTTATTAAGTGACCACTATATTCGTCATGTGTATGTGTCTGTCTGTGTGTGTGTCTGTCTGTCCGCAGCACAACTACCCGATGACATCATCCGATCTTGATAAAACTTGGGTGGGAAGTTGATATCATGATCTAGTTGTGTCCTGCTTAGAGTGGGCGTATTGCGCCCATTTTGGGTAAAGCCACGCCCGAAAAAGATGTCTTTTTAGGGGTAATCGATTTCAAGCTACATCTTCTCCAAGGGGTTTGGTGGAATCTGACAAGGGTTTCGATATTTGGTTTGGCCAATGTCATGTGTCTCGCCCCATGCAGCTCGATTTTTCATTTTTATTTTTGTCTTTATTTTTTTCATTATTATTATTTTATTTTTTCCTTTCATTTTTCAACGAATTTTCGGTATTGTGTAGCTGACGAACCTCATGACTGTTTAAACATTATTTTCTATCTCGTTTTAAGGTCAGGAACCTTCGTTTTGACATTTCCGGGCCTGGCCTGTCCGGGCCTGTTTCGGTTATAGTCCGTCCTTTGTCATTGAATGCCGCTCACTTGTGAACAATCGTCGTCTCCTGACTTGTCTAAGTTTACATTCTACATTACAAAAAACGGTGATAATTGAATGGGCCTCCACCTGTTTACTTCTTTTGGGTCTTCCTTGATGGATTATAGTGGCACGGCCATATTGCAAGTGTCCCCCCCCCCCCTGGCGGCAACAATGGCCTGCAGGCTTTGACGGTTTAGGCATCCTCTCTGCATTTGTTCACCAACCCAAAGTAAATCCTGCTGTGGCTCCGGTTATTCAGCCACTACGCCGCATTCCCCTTGCCTTGTGGGACCAGGTCACGACTAAATTGAATGTCCTCTTGGAGACTGGCATAATAGAGCCTATCAATGCATCAATGGAATACTGCTCTCCCCTCTGGGCTGATGCTCCTGCCTCACACCTAGCTCGTCTTCACGCTGTTGAAACCAAAGCGTTCAGAATCATTGGAATTTCCCGTGATGAAGCTAACTCCAAGGGCCTTTCACTCATTCACTGCAGGCAGGTTGGTGGCCTTTCCATCTTCTACCGACTCCTCTCCGACCTTGCCCCCCCAGCTCTCTCTGGGCTCGGTCCCCCAAATATTCCTACAGGTCGCACAAGATCTGCCTGCAACCCTCTTATGGTTAAACTGCCAAAATCAAGACTCTCTGCTCACCTTCACTCCTTCATTCCTCTTTTCTTCTGCCTCTGGAACAAACTCCCTCACTCTGTTCAATTCCACTCCTCCCTCCAGGTCTTTAAAACAACTGTTCACCACCATCTCTTATCTTTGCCCATCCAAAACGTTGATCTTTTCTACCCCCGCTAATTTCACCTCAAATCCACTTTTTTGAAATACCAACTTCTGTCCTGGAAGTCCTTGGTGTCCTTGTGTTTTATACTTCTACCATCGCCCCCCCCCTTCCCACGCCTCCTCCCCCCAAGCCCTCTCCCTCACACACATCTCCCGATGTCCCTGCTCTCAAATGTTGTGTTTGTGTGCTTCCCCTTCTCTCCCCATCTTGTCTACCGCTCCCTCTTTTTATATATTTTGTTTGTCTGATTTGTTTGTGAAATAAATGTTAGCTCTTTCACGAGCCTCGATTCTTTATACAAAAAAAAGAAATCCCCCTGGATTTCCAACCTCGTTATAGCAAATAAAGAGCCCAGGGGACATAGAGTTTGTGTAGACTTGTGTGCGGTGAACATAGCAATTATTCCCGACAAATATCTGCTTCCAACAGCTGAAGACCTGTTTCTTCGGCTCTACGGTCTTTTGGAAGTTGGACTTACGCCAAGGTTATCGCCAAGTTCCCCTTGCTTCAGACAGGATGGACCTTACGGCTTTTGTGACTCATACCGGAGTTTTTTGTTTCACCCGTATGCCGTTTGGCTTATGCTACACACCCAGCTGTTTTCAAAAGATTATGTCATCCATCTTCGCTGGCATCCCGGGCATGTCCTTGTTCTTAAATTGCAAAGTGGTACATGGTCCCAACACCTCAGTACATGATGAACGCTTGGTCCAAGTGCTCCAGAAACTTGCTCAGCACAACTTAACACTGAATGGCAACAAATGTGTTTTTGCAGTACCCGAAATAAAGTTTGTGGGATTTAAGCTGTCACCTCACGGGATTTCCCCTCTCCAGTCCAATGTGGAAGTGATTCACCGCATCCCTGAGCCTCAGTCTGTTTCTCAGCTGGCCTCCTTTCTGGACATGGTGGCCTACGACATCTGGTTCTTGCCACAGTACTCATCCATCACTGCACCATTATGTCAGCTTCTTCAGAAGGAAGCCTCCTGGAATAGGACCCCATCCTGTCAAGCAGCAATATACAGGTTGAAAGCTCAGCTCACTACAGCCCCTCTTCTTGCTCATTTTGACATCAACAGTGCCACATTGGTCACCTGTGATGCTTCGGCCACGGCGTTGGGGGCTATTTTGTCCCAGGTGCAGGGTGGCGTGGAGAAACCCATCGCTTTTGCATCCCGTGCCTTGAGTCCCATGGATCAAAAATATTCCATGGGAGAGAGAGAAAGGCATGGGCCTGCGTTTTAGCATGCAAACGCTGGCATCTGTACCTGTATGGGCAGCCCTTTACACTCTGAACAGATTACCAGGCACTCACGGCTTTGATGTCCACATCAGGCACAGTACACAAGCCACTCTGATTGTACTGGTGGTCGGACTGACTCCAGCAGTACAACTTCCAGCTTCAGTCCACACCTGGACATCACAATACCATGGCGGACCACTTATCCAGATCAGTTATGGATGCTCACACTTGTTCTGAACCAGAAGACACATAGCAGGATCTAATACAACTGTTGCATGGACCCCGACATGATGTGGTTATCCCTTCCGGAGCTCGAGCGGGCATCTAAGGAGGACTCTCTTCTCGGTACCCTGCGTTCTTATATTACAGAGGGATGGCTGGCCAGAGTAGCAGACAAACTGATACTGTTTTCTCCGGTGAAAGACGAGCTATCCTGTTGGAACGATTTTTGTGTGGCGCGAGAACGCCGCACAGTGGTGCCAATTATGCTGCGAGCACAAGTGTTGAGTGTGGCTCAGGAGGGTCATTTGGGCGTGGTTAAGGTAAAGCAACATTGCCGTGACCTGGTGTGGTGGCCCAGCATCGACCATGACATTGAAACATTGGTAAAGGATGGTACGGCTTGTTTCATCAGAAGCAAAGCTGGCAGCCCGTATCGCCTCCATTGCAGCCAGTTGCCTGGCTGTCTAACCCCAGGGAACGCCTACAACTAGACATTTGTGGAGAAATTTGTGGTGTCCCTCACCATCAACGCTATCTGGTGGTCGCATACAATTTACATTCCAAGTGGCTTGAGGTTGTTCCTGTGGGATCAGTTACCTCCCAGAACATTACCCACATCCTGGACACACTGATAGCTCGTTGTGGGGTGCCACAGGTCATTACCACAGATAATGGCCCACGGTTCATTTCAGCTGAGTTCACCACGTATCTTAGCGTCAATGGAATTAAACATATCCGCATGGCCGTGCACCACCCACAGGCCAATGGAGGGGTGGAAAGGTTTAACCAAACCCTCAAGAATGGAATTTGAGCACACCTAGCTCAAGGTTGTGCGTTTAAAACAGCCCTATGAAAGACTGTCATGCACTACAGGGCAATTAAGCACACCACCACAGGTGCCTCACCAGCAATGTCAATGACATAATGTGAGCTATTGCTGCCGATGCACAGGCTTCGACCCACGGGGTCTTGCTTCCCCTCACCGACTGCCAGCATTGCCGTACAGCTGAGCCAGCAGCACATGAAGCAACACTTTGACAGAGTACACAGATCAAGGCTATGTGCGAAACAGGTTCATGATTGGGTCAGATTTAAATATCCTCATCGGAAAAACAACATGTAATCATTTTGGTCCTCCACACCTCGTGTGAGCCGACAGCTTGGACCAGTGAATTTCCAGCTTCAGGATGGGTCTCGGTGGCATGCCAGCAGACGAGGTTAGGTGGCTGCCCCTGTGACCCAGCCTTCCAGCCAGGTGGGAGTTGGTATGTGCCCCACTAATACAGGTGATACGGCTGATATAGAAGAAGGGCTTGAACCTGTGGGGGCACTGCAACGACCTCAGAAAGCCTGCCACCATCCCAGTCGTTTTCAGGATTTTGTGACCCCATTGTATACCTGCACTTTGTGGGAGGGGGGAGAAAATGTTGTGTTCTTTCTTACATGCTTGATTATTTCCGAGTTTGCGGTTGTTGTTGTTGTTGTTGGTGAATTTCCAGATATTTAAGGATTGCTGGGAAGAGATGATGATTTAAGCGGAACGGGATTTTTGGAGAGATGGCCGGGACGCCATCTTGACGGTGTCGGAGATATGCTGGTGGATCCATGCCTCGAATAAATGCTCTTGTTCATAATGATTGTTGTGAAAATCAATCAAGTCCACAACTTTGTCCCATAGGTAGGTTTAATAACAATCAGATCTCTGGCATCATCCTGTAAAATACAATCATGCAATATATATCAGGATCTTGGCATCATATAGGAAGGATCGATAATATTAGTCAAAGCAAGCAAGCCTATAATATGAGTGGGTACGTACCATCCGAGTCTACATGCCATAGAATAATGTCGCAGGAGTGGCCCGAAGTCGCGGACGTCCGAGGTCTTATAGACGCCTCTCAGTGGTTTAAGCGAGCATCACACCTGGGTTCAACTTTGATACATTTTCACTACATTCTCCCCGCCGTTAGAACTACATGGCCGCTAGGCAGGAATCAAGTGTGCGTCAGCATTAATTGATTAGGGATGTCAATCCATGTCAGTCGGTCCATCCGTAGCTGTCACGGCGGCAAATTATCCTGCCAGCACGGGTCCGGAAACTACTGGGTATGACATCCCCAAGCCCAGAGTCCCCTGCATCGGAGTAGCTGCTGGAGGCAGGTGTCGGAGGGGGCACCTTAGTGCCTTCAGTCAGGGGGTGTATCTGGCGAAGGGAGGGACGGCAGACGCTCCATTGGGGACGCTTCGGGAGAGTCCATAGACTCGTAAATCGGTTCGTCGATATCCCTATAAGGGTCGATGACCCCACAAGGGGCGAGATGGCGTACGGAGACAGTGGACTCACGTCCATCTGCCGTCATCACACGAGCATGCTGGGGATTAGCCTGGAGTACTTGCACCTTATCCACTAAGGATCGTACTTGCTCGTGTGAACCGCACGTTTGAGATAAGCCGGCCCCGGCTCAGCGAGCCAACTGGGTAAAGATCGGATACTACCCGAGCTTCTAGGGTGGTGGAACAGTCTTTCGTGAGGAGTCTGGTTGGTGGCCGTACATAGTAGAGCCCTGATCGAGTTCAGCGCTGCAGGTAGCGACCAAGCCCATTTATCTAGGCCCCAGACGAGGGTCCTGAGGCTTAGCATGACGGCCCTCCATATGATCCCATTGAAGCGTTCGACCTGCCCATTCACCTGCGGTCTGTACGGAGTGGTGTAACTCGAAGCAACATTATTTTGGAGCAAGAAGCACCTCACTTCCTGGGACAGGAACACCGCACCCCGATCTGCATGCACGTAGGCCGGAAACACAAACATAGAAAACAAATTCTGCAGGCACCGTATGACTGTGGCAGCCGTCATATCTGCGCATGTGTAAGCGAAAGGGAATCGCGAGTACTCGTCAACGATAAAAAGCAGATAACGAGAGTTACTCGACACCGGCAGCGGGCCTTTGAAATCCATTGCCAATCTCTCCCACGGTCTAGTAGCCCTGACCAGCGTCCTCATGGGAGGGTTGTAAAAACGCGGTTTGAGTTCCGCACATACAGGGCAGTTGCAGCAGACCCAGCGGATGTCCTCAACCGAGTACGGCAGATTACCACAACGCACAAAATGAGCGAAACACATCACCCCAGGATGACACATAGTGTCATGCAAAGCGTGCAGACCCTCCAAAGTTATGTGACCCACACACGTAGCTGGCCTCGATAAGGCGTCGGCGACCAGGTTATCCTTCCCCGGGCGATATTTGATGGTGTAGCAGAAGTCGGCGAGTTCGATACGCCAGCGAGTGATTTTCTCATTCTTTATGCGTTGAGCATGTAAGGTGTCGTACATAAACGCCACGCTTTGTTGGTCCATGATGATTTGGAAGCATTGCCCGAGCAAGTACGAACGCCATCGCCGAATCGACTCGATGATCGCGTATGCTTCCTTTTCGACAGACGAATGCCTCTGCTCAGCGGAGGTGAGAGTCCGTGAAAAGAAAGCCACAGGGCGCCCCCCTTGGGAGAGAGTTGCCGCTATCGCATGATCCAAGGCATCACTTTCTAAGACGAAAGATTTGCTCTCGTCGATCGTTGCCACAGTGGCGCCAGCAATGTCGGATTTAAGGCCCCTAAAGGTAGCCAAGGCGGCTGGGCTCATGGGGAACGCTTCACAGGCCACAAGTGGGCGGAGTTTCGCGGAGAAATTTTGCACCCACTTAGAATAATTGGCGAACAGCCCGAGAGCATGCTTTAGCAAAGCTCGATCGCAGGGCGGGGCCATATCGAGCAAGGGTCGCAGATGCTCCTTATCAGGAGCAACAGAGCCATGGGTCATGGTGTACCCCAGAAGATATATCGTGCGCATGGAGTAATGACATTTAGCCTCATTCATGGTTACGCGATACCTCTGCGCGACCTCGAGGAAGCGCTTCAGATTTGCATCATGATGCCCCTGGTCATGCCCGCAAACCGTAAGATTGTCCAGATATACAAAGACATCGGTCAAGTTCTCCTTAGCGATGAGGTCGTCCATAGCCCTCTGAAAACAGGAACCCCGTTCGTCACCCCAAAAGGTAGTCGGGTGAACTGGTATAACCTTTGACCTGATTCAAACGCGGTATAGATGCGGTCTGCCTCAGAGATGGGGATCTGATGATACGCACTGCGTAGATCGAGAGTGCTATAGACTGAGTACTGGGCAACCTGTCGAACCAGGGCATCCATTCCCGGAAGGGGGTAGGCGTCCAGCTGTGTAAATCGATTAATCGTCTGCGAATAGTCGATTACCATTAGTTTGCGATGCACCTCACTTCGCACCACTAAGACCTGTGCCAGCCACGGCGACCAGCTAGGTTCTATGATACCTTCCTTTAAGAGCTTGGCTGTCTCTTCCGCAATGAATTGCGTGTCTGCTCGTGAGTAGCGCCGCGATTTTACCGCCACAGGTGTGCAGTCCGTGGTCATATTGGGGAACAGCAACAGAGGCTCAATTTCCATCCCTGCGAGTGCACAAACAGCCAGCATATCAGTACCACCAAATTCCATTTCCAAACATCCGTGTCGCTTAAGAAAGTCATGTCCTAACAAGATATCAGCACATAGAGAAGGTAAGACCATGAGATGTACATCTGGAAACATTCGTCCCTTTATCACCAGCGTCAATCGACATTCCCCTTTTGTGTTGAGCCTAAGCCCTTGGGAGGCCATTAAGATCCGACGGCATGTCCCGAGGATCGACCATCCGTGTTTTTGCACCAGTCGATGATCGATATAACTATCCGTGGACCCTGTATCGATTAGAGCCTGTGCAAAAATTCCCTCGATCATAAGTGGGATGATGGCCTGACCCAGGCCAGGCGGTCCGGCAGAAGCCGAGCCATCAGAGTGAGACGATCGCACCTCGCGTGTAGATCCGAGGCCAGCTGCAGTTTTCCGTTTGTTCGAGCAGCCTCCGGAGGGCGCTCGTGTCATGCGCGTAGTTTGAAAGCCATCTGCAGTCTTCCGTGCCAAAACAGGAGCTTGTAGTTCGTATGAGCAGCCTGCGGATGGCGCTCGTGTCACGCGAGAAGTTTCGAAGCCAACTGCAGTTTGCCGTGCCAAAACAGGAGCTTGTAGTTCGTATGAGCAGCCTTCGGATGGTGCTAGAGTAGCGCGGTGAGTCTCATAGCCATCATGAGATGTTTGGATACCAGCCAAGGACAGTCGCTCCACGTTCGGGCATATTTGCGCCATTTGTTTTGGCGGTCCGATGAATCTCACCAAGGTCGAGCGTGCAGCCAGGGGCCCATGAGGAGGTACGCCGCTCATCAAAGGCGGGTGAGGCACCCCGCTCTGTGCTCGGCCCTTTGTCCCGGCGATAAGCACATTCATTGTCGCGCGTGTTCGTTTGCCCCGCGCAGCTTTTCGGCACACTTTTGCAAAATGCTCTTTTGTTGAACACAGATGACATATCGCCTCCCGAGCCGGGCACGCCGACCGGGGATGTTGTCGATTCCCGCAGAAATAGCACGTAGCATTTCGTCCGGGCTTTGGACCCGCAGCTGCAGCTGCCGCCAAGCCGGAATCAGGGTCCTCTCGGGAGAAGCCAGGGGTTCCGGCAGGGATGCCGTGTCGGCTTCCGTGTCGTCGGCGGTAGCCCTCTCCGGTCCGGCTTGAAGAGAAATCCCCGCAGTGACACGCGTATGATCATAAGCGTCGGATTGTTCATGAGCTGTAGTGTAGACGTGAGCCAGCCGTAAAGCTTCCGTGAACGTCAAGTCCTCAACTTCAAGAAGCCTCTGTCTAATGGTAGAAGAGCCAATTCCTGAGACAAAAGAATCACGTACAAGGTCGTCCTGTACTTGCTCGTGTGTCCATACCTCATGGGCACTCTCAGCGAGTAGACATCGCAGCTCTTGTGCGAAGTGGTCTAGCGACTCTGGGGGCTGTTGAGTCCGCTTTGCGAGCAGATGCCGGGAATAGACCACGCTTTGCTTCTTAATGTAAATCCGTTTTGCTTCGTCACCGCAGCATTGAACGTCGTACACTGCTCGATTCCCCTGTAGACAGTATTGTGTACTTTAGTCTGCAGTACCTGTAATTTTGTTTCATCAGTGACATCGGCGTCCTGGGCTTTGAACTGATTGTCCAGGGACTTTAGCCAATGCGCCAGCTCCGTGGCCGAATCCGTTGCTTGTGGGTCGGCGGCAAATTGCGGCACCTGGATCATCTTGTGTCCCACCATGTCCACCTCTTGTCCTTGAGTGGACGGTAGACTGATTGTTATTAAGTGTTGTGAAAATCAATCAAGTCGACAACTTTGTCCCATAGGTAGGTTTAATAACAATCAGATCTCTGGCATCATCCTGTAAAATGCAATCATGCAATATATATCAGGATCTTGGCATCATATAGGAAGGATTGCTAATATTAGTCAAAGCACGCAAGCCTAGAATATGAGTGGGTACGTACCATCCGAGTCTACATGTCATAGAATAAGGTCACAGGAGTGGCCCGAAGTCGCGGACGTCCGAGGTCTTATAGACGCCTCTCAGTGGTTTAAGCAAGCACCACACCTGGGTTCAACTTTGAGACATTTTCACTACAATGATCAGTGCCATTGTTTAGCATTTATTGAGTGACACAGCATGACCCATGTGTGTGAATGGAGTGAGATTGACTGTGGTGTGGATCGTGTGAATAAATGGTGTGCGCGAGGTTGTGAGATGGCCAGTGTGTGTAAATTGTGTGTGCTTGTTTCCGATGCAGCTTGTAAGCATGCATGGTTTGGGGATGTACGACGGCACGAGTGGGTGTGGTGAAAGATACATGGCTGCGTGTATGCGTGTGACGTCTGTGGAGGTTCCGTAGCATGAGCAGTGGATGTGGAGAACACTTAGGAAATCTGCCGAATGTCAATGCCAAAAATTAAATTAATTGGCAGGCTATGGATGTGCCGCCAAACTTTCCCACAGAGGGAGGCTTACAAGACATATAATATTGAGTGTGGAAGTGGCTGAAAAGCTGGGACGCCAGAGAAATCGCTGCTTGAACGTGCTGGGCAGCCGAGGAGAAGCTGCCTGCCTGTTCATGCCATGAAAGGATCGCTTCCCGAGATCAATTGTGTTGCCACGTTTGGCGGTCTCAATCTGTGTCAGTAGTTGCTTAACATCCCATGAGGCCGCGAAGCTATCCACAGTACGGCGGCTTTCCAGGTCCAGAGGTCGGAGAGAGTCTGAGAAGCCCCACTCGTGAAGCACGCCAAACCCCACGTCTGCAACAATATTTTCACTTTGCCTACATGGCAGTCAAACAAAATTGAAAATCATTCCAAACCGGAAAAGTACTTTTTATAATGACATCATAAAGGATACAAAGTATAGGCACAAATCACCAATGTAATGTGTTTGATAGAGTGATGCAATAGACACTGTGCAACGCAAGTAAATTCCAGAATATTTTTTTTGATGAATTTTACAATCTCATTTTATTTATATTGAATTAAATACTTGAACACTGTCGAACACAAATCGTTTTCTTGTTACTTCCGCTATGCTCCAATTTAGTGATACTTGGACATGTTAAATAGGGGGGTGAACTAGGGTGATGTATAAGACTGCTTCAATGCCGCTTAATATCCGGAATTTTTCTTCTTAACAATCTTTAATTTCATTATTATATTCAAATTGAAGTGGACATTCCATGATGTAACATTTTCTATGAGCTCTCTCGAAGTCCTCAATCTCATTTCTCTGCAAAAGACTGACGCTGATTTGTACACAGGTGATGTCTATCCTGTAAATATGGAAGGCAGACAACACAACAACGATTCATCTGTAACAGAAGATTCAAAATGTTCTTCTGCAAAGGAAGGTTCAGATGATATTCACATGACAAACGGAAGTGCTTCGTGTTTTGCAACTGGTGAGTGAAAATGTAAAACATTAACATATATATTTTATAATTAACATATACAAAATATATAATTTTTGGAAAAGAGTTAAATATTTTCTTTTTGACCAAAAAAAAGGAAATGTGTTCTTTGTTTCTGTAGAACAATCCAGAAGGAATATGGGACCAATAAGGTCCAGTCGCAGCTTGATAGTGAAGAAGAAGCCTTTTCTGAAGAAGCAATCACAAGATCAAGACTCACTTCGTATAAAATGCAAGTGCATGTCTGGTCCTCGCAACACCAAGATTAACATTAAATTAAACAAACACAAAAAGACTCTGGAAAGGCGAAAACGTTACAAGTGTAATGTGTGCAGAATGGATTTTGCTTCAACGAGTAACATCAAAATGCACACGAGGATCCACCCTGGAAAACGCCCCAACAAGTGCTCTGCCTGTGATAAAGGTTTCTCTCGAAAAGATAATTTGAAAGAACATATGAGGATCCATACAGGAGAGCGACCCCACAAATGCTTGACATGTGATAAAGGTTTCTCTCATAACAGCAATTTGAAATCACATATGAGGATCCATACAGGAGAGCGACCTCACAAATGCTCGATATGTGACAAATGTTTCTCTCAAAAACGCGATTTGAAATCACATATGATGATCCATACAAGAGAGCATCCCCACAAATGCTCGATATGTGATCAAGGTTTCTCTCATAACAGCAATTTGAAATTACATTTGAGGATCCATACAGGAGAGCGCCCTCAGAAATGCTCGATATGTGATAAAGGTTTCTCTCGAAAAGGTAATTTGAAAGAACATATGAGGATCCATACAGGAGAGCAACCTCACAAATGCTCGATATGTGATAAAGGTTTCTCTCATAACAGCAGTTTGAGATCACATGTGAAGATCCATACAGGAGAGCGACCCCACAAATGCTCAATATGTGATAAAGGTTTCTCTCAAAAAGGCAGTTTGAGATCACATGTGAAGATCCATACAGGAATGCTGAAATCTGAAATACCAGGACATGGAAAATGAGGTAAAGAGGATTTTAAAAATGACAGCTTAAAAAAATATTAAATTTATTAATCTGGTTCTCCATATTCCCATAATGAAGAATTATTGAAAAATTGATGCCATGACCCCAAATGGTAATATAACTTAATCTCTCAATCTGATCTTGGATCTCATTGTGCTCCTTTCAGGGTTTTTCTTTGGTTGCCAGTTTGTAATTCCTGTTTCTGCACTTGCCATGTATCCAGACAAGTTCCAGTTGAGGTTTTTGATTGGGACGAGTGTTTCGGAATTTTGATTTCTGTCTGATTTGGTTGGTTTTCTTGACCCTTTTTGGTTATGCCCAGATGGCATCTTTCCATGGCAGTTTGGACATCAATTGTTGCTCTATCTTTGCTGTAGTCCATGTTTCATTGACATGTGTGATGTGGGGAGAACACTCCTGTTGTAAAATTGTTAATCAGAAGAAGTCTCCTGCCTATGTTTTTCATAAAGCTTAAATTTGTGAAGGGTTTCGCAATAAAGAGAGGTCCCAAAAGCACAAATGCACTGTCTGTGTTATTGGAAATTCTAGGGAAGATACCTGTCAATGAAGGGGGTTCGTAGATGTCTGACCTGAACTGAGAAATTAACTTTGGAGTGTGTATTGGTAGAAACAAGAATTCAATGTAAATATTCAATGAGCATATGTCGCAATGGGTGGAGCTGGTAACCTCGACAACCTCATTCCATTCCATCAGTGAAGATTTCCAATCCGTGCTTGTTGTACCTCCGAAGTACTGCTTGAGGGGTGTAGGGGGTCCAAGGGGTGGAAAGGGTTTAAAAGAGTGAAGGTGAAGTCAAGAAATTACCTCGGGGTCATAAATAGATTAACTCGGGAGAGCACCACGGAAATAATGGGCCAAATGACGTCCTCATGACTGTTTAAACCCCTATTCAGGTGCATTGTTGTAAAACGTCTCATTGTGGAAGGTTTCGTTGTGATCAACCTTGGGAGCTCAAATCAGTAAGGTCACAAACAAACAGCAAAACTCACCTTATTGTGAGTGAGGTAGATGTTGGAGGTTTACCCGTTGGCATGTGCTGGATTGTCGATGGTGGCACGTGGGTTTGTGGGGGCATTGTATATGAGGATCTGCACTCGTTCATGATGATGTATTTTGTGTGTATATTTGAAGGTGAATGTTTTGTAAAGTTAGCTAAGTGGTCACCTTTTTTCTACAAACAACTTTTTTTTGCCCTTGAGAGTGATGTTGTTAGATGAGCACAAAAATAACTTTTAAATCGATGTATTGGTTGTGTTTGTACTATTTTTGTTTTTGAATGATCAGCGCAATTGAGAGGTCACGTGACTCCTTTAGCAATTATGTTAAAGGGTTAAATGAAGAGTTCTTTTTCACATCTGAGTTACCAGTCCTGTGTCTAGCGGATGAGAGATTAGAATTAAATCAACATGACATATATCTATCTGCACATCACAAGCTTAATTAAAACAATATCTGACATGGACATTGTTTTCAAGTGACTTTATTCCACACCATAATTGAAGTAAAACTCATGTTATCAACATCACACTATCTGCCATGTAAATTATCTTAAAATAACTTTATTTCATATACGTTACTGGTAGCTACAAACATTTTACATAAGCTCATGCATATTTTTTGTTGGTGTTGAGATTGTTTCTTTGTAGACTACGTTGGTCGTTATTGAATCTTCTTGGGGCAAAATATAGAAGTCTCTTGGCGATCTTACTCTAGAACATGCAACATACACCTGACCATGTGAAAAGCAGGATAACTTCAGATGGAGGCCTGCAGCTGTAAGGATCTGTCCTTGTGCTTTATTTATGGAGATTGAAAAACAAACAGTTGTTGGAAATTGCAATCACTTAAACAGAAATGGATAATCTGATGGGATCATTGGAATTCTTGGTATGAATACTTCTTCACCCTTATATTTCTCTGTTGTTATTGTGGCCTTTAAGACATGTGGCAGCATCTTCTTTATTACCAATCTTGTCCCATTGCATAATCTTGGTGCATCGACATTTTTCAATGGAATGATTGGAATACCAACTTTCAAGATTAAAATATGGTGTGGAATTTCTGGTGGTAAGGAGGAGGATACAGTGGAGGAGGATACGCAGAGGAGGACAAGGAAGAAGGTGAAGATCGACAAAATGCAGTTTGGATTTATGCCAGGAAGAGGAACGACAGATGCGCTCTTTATTGTGAGACAGTTGCAGGAGAAGTACATGGAGAAGCGGCATAAGTTGTTTCTTGGGTTTGTTGATCTGGAGAAAGCATTCGATAGGGTTCCACACAAAGTATTGACATGGGCATTGAGGAAGTTAGGAGTGGAGGAATGGTTGATCAGAGTCGTGATGGAAATGTACAAAAGAGTGCGCACAGCTGTAAGGACGCAGGACGGGAACAGTGGTGAGTTTGAGGTGAAGGTGGGAGTGCCTCAGGGTTCGGTACTAAGTCCACTACTATTTGTAGCTGTGATGGAGGTGCTGGCTCAGAATGTAAAGGAGGGTTTACCGTGGGAGTTGTTGTATGCAGATGATCTGGTGTTGATTGCGGAAAGTATGGATGGACTGAAGGAAAAGATGAACAAATGGAAGGAATGTATGGAGACAAAAGGTCTGAAGGTGAATATCGGAAAGACGAAGGTGATGGCAAGTGGTAAAGCATGTGGTGAGGTGGAAAGAACTGGGAACTGGCCATGTGCTGTGTGCAGGAATGGTGTCGGAGTGAATTCCATTCAATGTACAATGTGCGCTGAGTGGGTTCATCAAAAATGCAGTGGTCTGAGAGGGACATTAACCAGTGTGGCAGCCATATTCAAATGTAAGGTTTGCACAGAGGGAGCTGCAGATGGAGGAAATGCTGAGTTGGATTTTGGAGACGGCGTGAAGTTGGAAGGTGTGAAAACATTTAGCTACCTCTGACACATGCTGAATGGAGAAGGTGGATCAGATTCGGCAACGGTTGCGAGAGTGAGATGTGCATGGAAGAAGTTTTGGGAACTGAGTGGCGTGCTGATGAGGAGGGGAGTGTCGTTGAAGCTGAAGGGAAAGATGTATGCTGCATGTGTGAGAAGTGTTATGATTTATGGGAGCGAGACATGGCTAATGAACATAGAGCACAACGAAGGCTGGAAAGGGTGGAAATGCGAATGGTTCAGTGGATGTGCGGGGTATTGTTGAGAGAGAGGAAGAAAAATGATGAATTGCGAAAGATGATGGGAATAGAGCCTGTGATTGATGCTGTGAAGAGGAACAGCTTGAGATGGTTTGGTGATGTGTTGAGGAAGGATGAAAGTTACTGGTTGAGAAGAGTGATGGAAGTGAATGTAGAAGGAAGTAGAGGACAGGGAAGACCGAGAAAGACTTGGCTAAAGATGGTGGAAGAAGAAATGCAGGCAAGGGGGTTAACAAGGGGAGATGCAGAAAATAGGGCAAAATGGAGAAGATTGTCATGGGGACCGCAAGGCTAACCCCCGCTCTAGCAGGGAAAATGGCCTTACAATGCATGTTGTTGTTGTTGTTGTTGTATTCCTGGTGGTGTCAAAGACTTGATAAACTCAACAGGATATTGTGTGGCATCATCATCATTTGGTACAGTGTCAAGTGATTTATGTGACACTTCTTTTCATGGAATATATTTTATCAATTGTATATTTATCTTTTCTCCATCAGAATTATTAGGACCGAAGATTACCCTTCCACAAAGCCAATCAATATCTTGTAATATTGCTTCATATTTGGGAAGACATTACTGTTAGGTTCTTCTTCATCTTTTACAATAATTCCACATCCATTTGGGATTGTAATTTTGTTGGAATTAGGAGCGAATGGAATGTTGCCATTTCCAATATCAAGGAGTAATTTGGCAAAATTGGCAACTTCCTCATCCTCTCAAAGATGAACTCTCATATTCACTGTCAATGTAAATGACACAACTTTACCCCAAGGAGGAGCTGCCTTCAGACTTGCTTGATTTTCATCTGCTTCAGTTCCCCTTGGTATAACGGGGCGAAATTTTCAGAAATCCCCAGAAAGAATCAGTGGAGTTCCTCCAATAACATAACTACTTTCCTTTAAGTATTGGAGTGTATTATCTAATGCCTCAAGACTTTTTTTTGTGTGACGTAGTGCACTCGTCCCAGATGATAACATTGGCTCTCTCTCAAGACATTGCCCTTTGCAGAGCCTTTGTCAATATTGCAAGTTAGTGTCTCCTCATTTTGAGCGTTAAGTGATAGTTTGAATGTGGAATGAGCTGTCCTACCACCAGGAAAGAGGAGATGCAATTCCTGAAGATGCAACTGCCAGTGCAATATGCACCTGTGATCTTGCCTTTGCTCGGATTAACGTTAAAATGAAAGTTTTACCTGTACCACCAGGTGCATCTATAAAAAAAAGTCGTCCTTCATTAACATCAATAACCTCCATGATTTTCCTATTTATGGCTACTTGACTATGCAAATGCTTTCTTTCATTCTCCTGAACAAACTGTGCAAGTTCTTCTTTGTCATAATGTATCTCCTTTAACATTTCTCTCGTTAATTCACATGTTGTTCTATTAGGTCTGTGAAGTCCATAATGATTCAAATCATGTCCTCTGAAATCCATAACTTTGTCGTCAATATCACGAGCTTTATTGAAAATTTCATTGCGATAAGTCATTTCTAAATCGTGAGATTCTCTTTGAATTCTGTGTAAGATATCCTCAGACAGGCTCTTTATGATAATTCCGTAGTTGTTGGGGTTCAGTTAGGGCACACTGTGTTATGAGAATGGCAAATAAATGTCGCAGTCGTCCAGGAGAGCGACTAATCACAGCTTCTTCTGGAGTTTGTTTCCGGTTTAGGTCATCTTCCAGTAAGCCATGTAATAAACAGGCCTCCTTGAAGGTTCCACAAATCCTATCCTCATGTGTCTTCAAATCCTCAAATACTTTGGACCATGAACAGTATGAAGAAACAGCCTCACATAGAAGACTTCACCCATATTTGGATGTATTGTGTGCACCCTTCCAAGGGCATATTTAGACTTTACCCCTGGATAACCTTCTACAGGATTGCCTTGAACTCTCCTTTTCCACTTTCTGCCACCAGCAGCCCAGGTGAAATATTTTGGAAACTCATTGTCAAGGCGTGTCTGAGCAAAATTGTCTTCTCTCCAAAGCTGGAAAAAGCTGTAAGAGTTATAATGTGGGCCTCTTGGGCTTTTTGTGCTGCGGTGCTGGAGTTATAATAACAATAATAATAATAATAATTCATTTATTTTGTATAGCGCTTTTCCAGAAGCCCAAAGGCACTTTGACAGAGTGGAAAACATAATGCATAACAATACATGAAAACAACAATTGCAAAAAGACAAGAATCAATAGGGAAATATTTTAAGCAAACGGAGGGAGAAGGAGAAGAGATAGTCAGGGGTTAAATGCTGTGGGTTGAATGTTGAATGCAGTGTTGAACAGGTGGGTCTTTAGTGATGTTTTGAATGTGGTGAGTGAGGAGGAGTCTCTGATGGTGTGAGGTAGTGAGTTCCAGAGGGTGGGAGCAGCGATGGAGAAGGCCCTGTCCCCCCAGGATCTGAATTTGGACCGGATGGAGGGGGTCAGGAGGTTGGTACCAGCAGAGCGGAGGTTGCGGGTGGGTGTGTGTCTGGAGAGGAGGTCAGCCAGGTAGGATGGGGCCAGGTTATGGAGGGCTTTGTATGTCAAGAGGAGGATTTTGTACTGGATTCTCTGGGGGATGGGGAGCCAGTGAAGCTTGTAAAGGACGGGGGTGATGTGGTCACGGGTCCGGGAATGGGTGAGTAGACGGGCAGCGGAGTTCTGAATGTATTGGAGTTTATTGGTGATTTTTTAGGGTGAACCATAGAGGAGGCTATTGCAGTAGTCCAGACGGGAGGTGATGAAGGCGTGGATGAGGGTTTCTGCAGCCGTGGAGGAGAGGGATGAGCGGAGACTGGCAATGTTTTTCAGGTGAAAGAAAGCACTTTGTGATCTGTTTAGTGTATTTGTCAAAGGAAAGGGTTTGGTCAAAGATGACGCCAAGATTCCGGATGTGAGGGGAGGTGGATACTGGGATACCGTCGATGTTGAGGGCAAAGTTATGGGTGGATTTTGTGAGCGTTTTTGGGCCAATGATGATTATTTCAGATTTATCACAGTTAAGCTTGAGGAAGTTGATTTGAAGCCAGGATTTTATTTCAGTGATGCAGTTTGTCAGGATAGAGTGGGTGTCGGTGGAGACGGACTTGGTGGAGATGAAAAGCTGGATTTCATCGGCGAAGCAGTGGAATTGGAGACCATGACGGCGGATTAAGTGACCGAGGGGGGACAGGTAAAGGACGAAGAGGAGGGGGCCAAGAACTGAACCTTGGGGGACACCTTGGGGGAGGGGAGCAGTGGGGGATTTGCAGTTATTGATGGAGATGAACTGGCGTCTGTCAGAGAGGTATGATTTAATCCAAGAGAGGGCAGTGCCGGTAACGTTAAAGGTGGATTCAAGTCGGGTGAGGAGGATGGTGTGATCGATGGTGTCAAAGGCAGCGCTGAGGTCGAGGAGGACGAGAATGTTGAGGTTGCCAGCATCAGAGGAGAGGAGAAGGTCGTTGGTGATTTTGAGGAGAGCAGTTTCAGTACTGTGGTTGGAGTGGAATCCGGATTGGAATGTTTCATACAAGTTATTGGCAGAGAGATGATGTTTGAGTTGAGTGGCTACAGCGCGTTCCAAAACTTTTGACAGAAAGGGTAGGTTGGAGATGGGTCTGAAGTTGTTTAGGGTGTCAGGGTTTAGACCAGGTTTTTTTAGAATGGGGGTAACAGCAGCAATTTTGAGGGAAGGTGGGACGATGCCTGTAGACAGGGAGGGGTTTATTGTTGCAATGATAAGTGGAGAGAGAGCAGGGAGGGAGGCCTTGACAAAGCTGGAGGGGATGGGGTCAAGAGTGCAGGTGGAAGTTTTCATTCCTATGAGGAGTTCAGAGAGGTCAGTAGGGGAGATTGGGGAGAACCGAGACAGGGGATGGCAGGACAAGGGGGGGCAGGTGGTTGGAGGGGGAGCGGTTGCGGCGGTGGTCAAGCTGTTGTAGATGTTGTCAATTTTGCGTTGGAAGAAAGAGAGGAAGGAGATGCAGTTGTCTACTGTGAATGACTGGGTGGTGGTGTTCAAGGGGCGGAGGAGTTTGTTTATTGTCGAGAAGAGTACTTTTGGGTTTCCGGAGCCAGAGTGGATAATTTGAGAGTAGTAGGCAGAGCGGGCGCGGGAGAGGGCATCTTTGTAGTGTTGTAGGTGGTCCTTGTAGGCTTGGGAGTGAACTGTGAGACCCGTTTTATTGCGGAGTCTTTCAAGTTGGTGAGCACGAGTTTTCATCAGGTGGAGTTCAGGGGTAAACCAGGGAGCAGAATGGGTGAAAGAAACTGTTTTGGTTTTTACAGGCGCAAGCTGGTCAAGGCAGGAGGAGAGAGTGTGGTTGTAGTAGTCAGTGAGGTCGGAAGGGGTGTGGAGGTCAATGAAGGGAGAAGTGGACATTTTTTCAGAGAGGGTGGATGAGAATGAGGTAGGTGAAAGAGCGTTTAGCTTACGGAAGTTGATAGTGTGATAATGCCTTGGTGTTTGGGCGGGGATGTTGATGGTCAGAGTGATGGCTAAGTGGTCAGAGAGGGTGAGGCCGGAGCCAGAGAGATGGTGCAAATTTAATCCAGTGGAGCAGACAAGGTCCAAAATGTGACCACGGATATGGGTAGGAAAGTCGACATGTTGAGTGAGGTTAAAGCAGGTGAGTAAATCAGTGAAGTCAGTGGTTATTGTGGAGTCAGTGGAGTCCATGTGGATATTGAAATCACCAAGGAGGAGGATTGAGGGGGAGAGGGAACATAGCTGGGTCAGAAAGTAGGAGAAGTCAGACAGGAATGATGGGTGTGGTTTGGGAGAGCGGTAGACGACAGCCATGACTGACTGCATGCGACCAGAGAGTTTAAAAGCCAGGTGTTCAAATGATGGAGCAGATGAGATGGAGATGAGGTTGGTCTTGATGTCTTGACGGTGGATAACGGCAATTCCACCACCTCGGCCCTCCGAGCGTGGTTTATTGACGTAGGAATATCCATTGGGTGTGGTGAGGTTGAGTATGTAGTAGTCCAGAGGTTGTTGCCAGGTTTTGGTGAGACAGAGAAAGTCCAGTTTGTTATCCAGGATGTATTCGTTCAGGATGAGGCATTTGTTGTTGAGGGACCGGGTGTTGAACAGAGTGAGCTTGATGTTGTTTTGAACAGCAGGGATGAATTCAGGTGATATAGCCAGGGTTCATAGGCAGGAGGTGCGATCGTGTGCGTTGCTGTGACCAGGTGCGCTGGGACGAAGAGTGAGAGTGCGCTGAGCCGACCAGAGGACGGGGATGGAGTGACCTGATTGCAAATAAACAAACTTACGACCGGAGCCACGGTGAATGTACCTGGGTCGTCGGAGGAGTCCATTTGATTTGATGGCAGAGATGCATGATGGGGTGGAGCGGGTATTGAGCAGAAGGAGCCTTGCGGCGGAGTACCGCAGAGCCATGCCAGGCAGGGGCAGAGAGACGAGACGAGGCCAAGGTTGAGGAGGTGAAACAATGGTCCCAACCCACGAGAGCGGGCCCGAGGAAACGAAGGAGCCAGGTAGGTGAAGCCAGGAGCAGAGCCGGGACCAAGCAGAGGGCAGGCAGGAGCAAAGAGACGATCACGAGGCCAAGGTTGATCACGGCAAAGCAGCAAATGCAGCGGAAATCGACCGCCGCCGCTACAAATCTAGGTCATGGCGGGAAACCGCCACCAAACCGCTGCGATGGTCACAACCCACGAGAGCGCGCCCGAGGAAACAGCGAGCAGGCGAAGGAGCCGGGCAGGCGAAGGAGGGAGCAGAGCCGGGGCTATGCAGAGGGCAGACTCAATGGCCAAATAATCCGCACGACCACCAAAAAAGAAAGCAACTGACAGTGGCCCGGTCGAAGAAGCGGCGAGCATGTGACGCCGGCGTCCTCTTCATACCGGACCGGAAGCAAAGGTTTTTTCGGACCGGAAGCGGCAGATAATAAATCGTCTGACCATTTTCTCGATGAACTTGAACTTTCTGAATGGTTGGATGATGCTCATGGATGGCAAAGCCAAAGATTCTCCAGAGTGCTTCATTGGTGCTTACATATCGTGCATTCTGATATGCATAGGTCTCATCATAGTGGTCTTGTCCATCTCTGCCTAATGAAAATACAGCCATATCTTGACCTTTATTTACATATTTACAAACATACTTAATCGATTTTACAGAATTGTAAAATTCTACATTTAGGTGGGCATTGCACAATCGGGAGAGATATGGATTGTGTGGTATAATCCAAAAATTGTCTACAACATGTTTAGCCATTAGCACCTCAATGCCACCATCAGCAACCTTTCTCCTCCGGTACAAAGGATATCCTTCTCCATCCGATTGGGTTTCCAATCGAAAATCTTTAGGGTCGTTCTTGGTGCATTTCCAGCTCTCATTCAAGGTGACTTTCTATTAAAATGTCCACATGGTCCATGAACCATTTTGGTCAATATAAATTTATGGAAAAATGGATATTTCATTGGGCATTATCTTCTCCTGCAGCCAAATCAACATATGGGCATGTGGCAACCCTCTCTTCTGCCATTCAAATGTTGTCATGTGGCATTTTACTTTTCCAAATACGTGTTTTTTCTTGAGCAAATATATAAAAAGCAATGATTTTTGGTCGAAACTCTTGCTATGTCGTCATGATGCTCATCTGGCTTTGGATTTACCATGAGTGCTCTTTTAATCTCTGGCCACTGAGAATTGCAAGTGTATGTAATGAATAAATCAGGTTTTCCATCATTCCTCACCGAACACATTGCATCTTGTATTTTTTCATTCAAGGACCTCGGTCCACCAATACAGTTAGAGGGAAGAATTACTAATTTTCCTATTGTTGTTGGATCTTTGTCATTTCTAAATGCATCACTTAGATTTTGGTAATCAGTTGCTCTTAGCTGAGCTTGATGGGTCCGAACAAATAATAATCTTTCCGATGCAATTTTAGCCCAAATATCAACTGCAAATTGATAGAAAAGAGACGTGGATCTTCGTATTGTGTTGAATTCATGTTCTCTTTCCATTAATCTATATGAATAAAAATTCATAGCCGGAACCTTCTGTGAAGTTTGAGGTCCAGTTTGTGGATTTACCTGGAAATACTGAAAGTGGTAGCCATCTTCCCCATTCCAAAACAGCAAAGGATATTGAAGTGAGTCAAAGGCTCTAAGTGTTTCGTTGATTCTTTTCAGTCAGCAGTCTCTTTGCTCGATGACGATATCTCTTGTGCGATGCTCCTGACCAACCAATAATATCGCTACACATCTGTAATAGGAGCATTGTTTCTCCGTTCATGTTCTCCAGCTGGGGTTTTATCAGCATGGATCATTATTTTAGTGATCTGAATTCATCTTTTCCATTGCAGACTTTATGCTGGATACATAAGGATTATATTCGTGAAGCATATCTTGAAGAGCATGAACATTGAACAATGTTTGAATCAACATTCGGAATTTGTAAATTTGTTCATTGTTTGGCCTATTCTTCTTCATTACCCATGAAATAAATTTGCAGAAATTTAATAGGTTCATCTCGTAATGGTAAAAGAGAACCAATTTTATGATGAATATGGCCTTGAATTCTAAAAGTCGGCATGGAGTCATGTGAAAAAGTAAATACACCTCATGTAAAGTTTTGACTTTTTCAACATATTTCAACATACAGCTATTTGATCTTCATTTCAACAATATTGAAAGATAAAGGTGATAGAATATAACAAATATCATGAAACATTTACATTTTGTAGTCCATTGTATAATTTTAAAAAACATAAATGCAAATTTCGCATGTGGAAAAAGTAAGTACACCCTTGGCTCTAATAGGTGGTATTGCCCCCTTTGGCAGAAACAACCTCAAGTAGGCGTTTCTTATAACTGTCTACCAGTCTCTGACATCGACTGGGAGAAATTTTTGCCCACTCCTCCATGCAGAATTCTTTCAGCTGGGCGATGTTTGATGGGTTTCTTGCATGCACAGCTCGTTTCAAATCCCCCCACAACCCCTCGATGGGATTTAGATTCGGGCTTTGACTTGGCCATTCCAGAACCCTCCATTTCTTACTTTTCAGCCATTCCTTGGTGGATTTACTGGTATGTTTATGGTCATTGTCATGCTGCACATTGTCATGTCCACCTTCAGTTGAGCTTCAACTTTCTGACAGATGGCCTCACATTATCCTCAAGCACCCTCTGGTAAAATGAAGAATTCATCGTGGATTCTATGATTGTGAGCTGCCCAGGCCCTGATGCAGCGAAGCTGCCCCAAACCATAATATTTCCACCACCATGCTTTACTGTTGGTATCAGGTTCTTGTGGTCAAATGCTGTCTTTGGTTTTTGCCCAACATGTCTTCTGGTACTGTGGCCAAATAGCTCTAGCTTTGACTCATCTGTCCAGAGCACATTGTTCCAGAAGTGCTAGTCTTTGCCTCGGTGTTCATTGGCAAACTTTAGTCTCGCCCTGATGTTCTTTCTGGACAGCAAAGGTTTCCTCCTGGCACACCTCCCATGTCGATCAAATTTGTGCAGCTTCTTTCTAATGGTAGACACTTGCACTTTGACATCAACAGTGGCAAGAGCTACCTGTAGGTCCCGTGATGACATTCTGGGTTTCTTAGAGACTTCTTTCAGCATCTTGCGGTCTGCTCTCAGGCTGAACTTGCTGGAGCAGCCTGGCCTGAACAAGTTGGCAGTTGTTTGGAATCTTCTCCACTTGTAGATGGTCTTCCGGACAGTCGAATGATTGATTTCAAATTGTTTGGAGATCTTTTTAAATCCCTTCCCAGAGTCGTCGACATCTATAATCTTCTTTCTGAAGGCCTCAGAGAGCTCTTTTGATCGAGGCATGGTGACGCCGCACACTTCAACAACAAAGAGCAAACCAAACGAAATGTCTGAGGTTTAAATAAGGCAGGTTCCTCCAAGATCCTCTCTAACGATGTTCTAATCATTTTCACCTGAGCTGGTGCACCTGATTCTAATTTTAGGTATTTGAAGTAGTGATAAATATAAGGGTGTACTTACTTTTTCCACATGCAAAATTTTCATTTATGTTTATTTAAATTATACAATGGACTACAAAATGTAAATGCTTCATGATATTTGTTATATTCTATCACCTTTATCTTTCAATATTGTTGAAATGAAGATCAAATAGCTGTATGTTGAAATATGTTGAAAAAGTCAAAACTTTACATGGGGTGTACTTACTTTTTCACGTGACTGTATAACCATCCTCTCTGATTTGATTTGTTTCAAAAGACGTCGTATGAAAACAGCTGTTGTACTTTGTTTTTCAAGAACATTTTAGAATCTGGAGTTCTTCCCATTAGAAGAGCATTTAGTGGTTCGAGTGGTTCCCTCAAAAGTGGTAATTTAACTTTACCATTTGAGCAACATATGGAAGGTGGCTCTCTTTTCCATTTTTGTCCCCCGTCGCACCGCAGAGCGAAAGGGGGACTATGGTTTTCCCGTCCGTCCGTCCGTCCATCTGTGCGTGTGTGTGGGCATGCGTTTGTGCATGCGTATGTGCATGCGTGCATGCGTAAGCAAAGCACCGCATTCGAATTTGGTGTGTGGGTGCAACCCACGTCAAAATCCCAGATGGCCGCCGCCAGTATGTCTGACGCCATATATTTCTGAACCTTGTGAGCGGAATGTCTTGAAAAATAAGCGAAGTACCAACTTCTAATCTGGTGTGTGGGTGTATCGAGGCATAAGGAAGAAAGCTATTGAAAATTGGGTCACCACGTCAAGAGCCAAGATGGCCGCCACCATATATATGTCTGAACCTTATGAGTGCAATATCTTGAAAAATAAGCGAAGTACCAACTTCCAATCTGGTGTGTCGGTGTATCTAGGCATAAGGAAGAAACCTATTGAAAATTGGGTCGCCATGTCAAAATCCAAGATGGCCGCCACCATATTGTTACGGATACGGGGGATGGCTCTCCCGTTAGCAAGGGGTGATTAGCCCCTTGTCCTGTTAAGCTGGCCGTCTCCCCGGTCCTGGTACTTGTAATGCCCTCCCGTGGGATGGAACGGTTCAGGGTTATGGGTCCAGGGTTTATCCCGAATACCTTTATCCGTCCCTCCGCAGAACAGGGAGACAAGTACCGCTCGAACCCCGGTTTTAGATGGACTGGTTGCCGAGCGGTTTTAGCAACCCGAAGTTCGAGCCATTAACAGTACCAAACCCGATCCTAAGCGTTGGCCAAATCATGCCACAGGTGTGCAATGATGGAAACCTCTAAAGTGACCGAAAGAGCATGAAGAAGTAGAAGACAAAGTAGGGAATAACAGGATTTATTACTATTTACACACAACTAAAGCAGAAAGGAAAGGAAATACGATTTACAAGGCAATGGAAGGAGCAGGAGACATAGTGCAATGATTAGCTTATATTAAACAGTCTTACTTATAAACCCCAAGACAACATAAAAGACGGACAAACGGGCAGACTCACACGATGGGGAAATTGCCGATTGGATTGAATGCCAGCAGGACGGGGCACGGTCCAGGGAGGTCGCTTTGAGAAGGTGTCGGGGCCAGTGGCGTGATGCTGGTTTCTCCCGCGTCGATCCCGCAGTCAGCAGGGCCCAAGACGACACGAGGCGGCGCAAGCTCCAGTGCAAGGGGGCAGCATGTTGAGGCAGTCCGCGCACGTAACCATTCATGTCCACTTCTCTCTTATAAAACCCCACGCTTGATGACATCGGAGTGCCTGCCGCACTGAACCAGCTTTGTCACGTCTCTTCAAAGCTGTCCCCGCGCGCACGCTTTTGAAGTTAAGTAACTTTTCACAATTGTGTTTTTGTCGAAACTGTATCTTTCTTTCGGTGTATGTACCTATTGGGGTGACCTTAAAGGTTTCTCGGTGTTGGTTTTTCATACCTATGTACAGAATCGTCGGTTTTTTCGTATCGTGTATTCTGAGGCCTAGTGTAGTACTAGTAGGCTACCGTGTCAGACCTTGGCTTGAGGCTTTTGTTTTTGTCTCAGCGGTTCTTCGATCGCGCTGCAATTACTTTCGGTCTCTGTTTTTCACGGTCTTTTCACCCATACTTCCTTGTTTTAAAATCTCAAAAAAAAATAAAAAAATAAAAATATATATATTTTCCTTCTCTGTTCTTATCCGTTTGTGCGTTCTTATTTGTTCATTCGTTCTTCGACCACGTTGTTCGTGATCACGTGATCACGTTGTTAAAAAATGTTTCATCTGTCCCCTGAAGAACTCTATTTTGTCATATTCTATAACACCTTTTTCTTCTTCTTCTATAAAAGAATGCTTTCGACTTGCTCACCAAATCTATTTATTCCAAAAAAAAATTCCATCTCTTACAGTGCATCTTTCATTCATTCCCTAAACTCTCCAGAACTCCACCCATCCTTCAGCATCCTCAAATGTATTTTTGACTCGAATGTCTCAAGAAACTCATTTTGCAATAAATGTTCATTTCCCATTAATCGTACACTTTTCAAAATCAAATCTCACCCCTCCCCTCCAAATCTTCCCCATCACCCCTTCCCTCCAAAACTTCCCCATCACCCCTTCCCTCCAAAACTTCCCCATCACCCCTCCCCTTCAAAACTTCCCCATCACCCCTCCCCTCCAAATCATCCCCATCACCCATCTCTTTCAAATCTTCCCCCTTGCCCCTCCCCCCCAAATCTTCCCCATCACCCATCCCTTTCAAATCTCCCCCTGCCCCTTCCCTCCTAAACTCCCCCCACACCCCTCCCCTCCGAGACTCTCCCTCATTCCTCCCCTCCTAGACTCCCCTCTCACCCCTCCTCCTCAAAGCGCCCTCCCTGCTTCTTCCCCTTCCAACTTTCACCTTCATCTCCCTCAACCTTCTGCCTCACTCTCCCCCCTCCTCAAATAACACCTCACTGCACCTCACCCAATCACCATCAAACCTTTTGTCCACCCCATCCTTCGCTTTCTCCAAGCTATTCTGTAATCTCTGACACACCTTCAACAGCTCTCCCTACCTCTTCCTCCTATTCCACATCTTACCCTACCGCTCCCCCCCCCCTGTTCTATATCCGATGCTCCCCCTTCCTCTTCCTTAACAGTATGGACCTCAAACATCCGGGGCCTTCGCTCAAACTTAACTGACCTCTCCATACAGGTTGCTTCTGACAAACCAGACGTGATCTGCTTAACAGAAACTTTCCTCCTTCATGATGTCTCTGATTCCTTGGTATCTTTCCCAGGTTACTCCCTCCTCCGGTATGATAGACCTGAGCCTCGTCCTGGAGGTGGGGTTGCTATCTTTATAAAAAAACTCTCTTCCTCACTCGCCCTGCACTGCCATCTCTCCACCTCACCCCCAGGAATACCTTTGGCTACGGCTTCCCCTTCGCTCCCACCTTTTGTTCATATGTGTGTTGCACTGTCCACCAAAAAGTGATGACTCCATCTACATCTCGCTGTCTGATAATATGGACCAACTTCTATCGACCCATCCCAACTCTCTCTTCCTCATATGTGGTGATTTCAACTGTCACCATGCCAGTTGGCTGGGGGTGGGTACCTCTCTCGCCAGCCATGGCTCTTCAGCAAAGGACTTCTGTGACTCACTGGGACTGACACAATCTGTCAATTTCCCAACCCGGATCTCAGGCAATGGAGCATCTTCTCTTCTGGACCTGGTTATGACTAACTTCCCTGAAAATGTCTGCTGCTCTTCTTCTGCTCCAATCGCCTCTTCTGATCATGTGCTTGTTAAAGTGGACATCTCTCTGACCATTTTCAGAGAGCCTCCTCAGCGTCGACGAGTCTGGCATTTCACTCAGGCCAACTGGCACGGTCTTCAAGCAGCCATCAATCATCTGGACTGGTCTCCCATCTCTACTGCCTCTGACATCATCTCATCCTGGGAATTCTTCCAAAGTAAATTGCTCTCTCTCATGCACAGATTTATCCCATCTCGTCTTCAGTTGTCATACCCTTACTCCCGTCCATGGTACACGGAATCTTGTGGTGAGGCTATTGCCCAGAAACAACTTGCTTTCGTCTCCTGGAAAGCAAATCCAATGGAAGGAAATATCATTTCCTTTCACAAAGCCCGAAACAAGTGTGTGTCCACCCTCAGGAGAGCCAGGAAACAATATCTCTCCGATCTCAGGACCGAACTCTCTTATCTGTCTCCCTCTTCCAAATCCTGGTGGCGTCTGGTCAAATCTGTTTCTGGTGTTTGTTCCCCCTCCATCCCCTCCCTCACCTCAAATGGCCACACGGCTGACTCCGCACGTGAAAAATCTGAATGCCTCAACTCTGTGTTTGCCTCTAAATCTTGTGTCCCAAACCCATCCCTCTCTGTACCCACCGAACCCAGTCATACCCAGCTGCTCCTGGACTCTGTGTCCTATCCTCCTGACAAGGTGGAAAAGTTTCTGTCAACCCTCGACTCTGATTCTGCAACTGGACCTGACGGCATCAGCCCACGGGTCCTAAAATCATGTTCTTCCACTCTTTCACTCCCTCTCTCTGTTCTCTTCACCCTCTCTTTTGCTCAAGGTCATCTTCCATCTGCTTGGAAATCTGCCAACATCACCGCTTTGCACAAAAAAGGTGCAAAAACCGATCCCAGCAACTACAGACCAATCAGCCTTCTCCCAATTATCAGCAAAGTCATGGATTCCATCATTGCTTCAGATCTGAAATCTTTCCTCCTCTCCAATGGCTTGATCTCTGATCATCAATTTGGTTTCAGACCTGGACACTCCATTCTGGACATGCTGCTTCTGCTTTCTCAACAATGGATGGAGGTCCTCAATGCCAAACAGGAAATTAGAGCAGTCTCCTTTGACATATCACGTGCCTTCGATACGGTCTGGCACCCCGCTCTGCTCACCAAACTCTCCTCTTTTGGTGTCCATGGAAATCTCCACGCATGGCTGGCGGACTTCCTCTCTAGTTTTAGTCAACGTGTGGCCATGAATGGGTTTCTCTCATCTCCTCTTCCTGTTCAGGCTGGAGTTCCCCAAGGCAGTGTTCTGCGCCCTGTGCTTTTTCTGGTCTTCATCAATGATCTCTCTGACTCTCTTGAAAATCCTCTCTATCTCTTTGCTGACGACTCTACTCTCTGTCGCTCCATTCTTCATCCCTCAGATCAGCAGTCTGCAGCCTCCTCACTCTCTGCAGACCTTGACAAAATCACAGGCTGGGCAAACAAGTGGAACATGTCTTTCAATCCTGACAAATCTCACACTCTTACGATGTCTCTCCGAAAAGACCGACTGGACAACCCTCCCATCCACTTTGTGAATAATCCTCTCCAAGAAGTTCTGTCACTCAAGCTTTTGGGTCTCACTATCTGCCATGATCTTTCCTGGGAAAACCACATTTCAAATCTGGCCTCTAAAGCCAGTCGCCGACTGGGCATCCTCCGTCGTGCGAAGTCCTTCCTTGGCACACCTAAGCTCCTCACCACATACAAGGCTTTCATCCGCAGCTCAATGGAATACTGCTCTCCCCTCTGGGCTGGTGCTCCTGCCTCACACCTAGCTCGCCTTCACGCTGTTGAAACCAAACCATTCAGAATAATTGGAATCTCCCGCGATGAAGCTAACTCCAAGGGCCGCTCACTCACTCACCGCAGGCAGGTTGGTGGTCTTTCCGTCTTCTACCGACTACTCTCTGGCCTTGCCCCCCCAGCTCTCTCTGGGCTCTGTCCCGCAAATATTCCGACAGGTCGCACAAGATCTGCATGCAACCCTCTTATGGTTAAACTGCCAAAATCAAGACTCTCTGCTCACCTTCACTCCTTCATTCCTCTTTTCTTCCGCCTCTAAAACAAACTCGCTCACTCTCTTCAATCCCACTCCACCCTCCAAGTCTTTAAAACAGCTGTTCACCACTATCTCTTATCTTCCCCCATCCAAAACCTTGATCTTTTCTACCCCCGCTAATTTCACCCCAATTCCACTTTTTTGAAATACCAACCTCTGTCCTGGAAGTCCTTGTGTTTTATACTTCTCCCTCCCCCCCCCCACCCCCCTTCCCATGCCTCCTCCCACCGGGCCCTCTCCCTTCCACACATCTCCCTGCTCTCGGATGTTGTGTTTGTGTGCTTCCCCTTCTCTCCCCATCTTGTCTTCCGCTCCCTCTTTTTGTGTATTTTGTTTGTCTGGTTGATTTGTTTGTGAGGTAAATGTTAGCTCTTTCACGAGCCTCGATACAGTATACAAAAAAAAAAAAAAAAAAAAAAAATTGCAGCAAACCTGGCAAACCTGGCACTTGGAAGATGCCATGGGGCATCGGAGGGACCTGTCTTATTTAATTGACGCAACGCAATGAACTAGTGAACCACAGAGCCTTATACTAACATGTATTAAGGACATAACTACGAGGGGAACTTAAGATTTGCTACGTGTATGCGATGAATTAACTAAGGGCGACCTCTGATCTTTATACTAGAGTTACAGCATTCAAAAGGGGAAAATTTACACCAAATTACACACACGATTCCCATATCCCCAACAATATATATGTCTGAAATTTGTGAGCGAAATATCTTGAAAAATAAACGAACTACTGAAGGAGCTGTGCTCCAACTCCAATCGAAAGAATGGACGCGACAAAAAGCTGGAATTCGTCCGAGTTTCTTTACTGCATCAAATCAACTCGGGTACTCTGAAAAGCCCGTTTATCGGGCAGCAATATATATACACATCATGCCGGAGCGTTTGCCCGGGAAAGGCGAGACCGGGCGTGCCCGGGCGTCCTGGGCGAGCCCTGGAAAGGCGAGTCTGGACGTGCCCGGGCATCCTGGGCGAGCCCTGGAAAGGCGAGGCTGGGCGTGCCTGGGCGTCCTGGGCGAGCCCTGGAAAGGCGAGTCTGGACGTGCCCGTGCGTCCTGGGCGAGCCCTGGAAAGGCGAGAGCGGGCATGCCCGGGCGTCCTGGGCGAGCCCTGGAAAGGCGAGACTGGGCGTGCCCGGGCGTCCTGGGCGAGCCCTGGAAAGGCGAGTCTGGGCATTCCCGGGAAAGACGAGACCGGGCGTGCCCGGGCGGCTCGGGTGAGCCCGGGAAAGGCGAGTCCGGGCATGCCCGGGAGAGGCGCATCTGGGCCTGTCCGGGCGGCCTGGGCGAGCCCGGCATGGTGATCGCTCCCTGGCCGCGTCCTCGGCAGGTGCAAGGCAATTGTGTATACCCAGCGGTAACTGCTACACACGCCCCTCCAGAATCGACTTGCACCGGCAGGGTCAATTTAAGGGGGGGTCCTGATGACCTGGCCGAAGCGACCCTTGGAGGGTTGTGGGGGGGGGCCGGTGTGGTGGTGGGTGGACGAGTGGGGGGAACTGTGGATGGGGGGCGGCCTCGCCACGGAGGAAGGGCCAGCCGTGGCGGTTGGTCGACGTCCACGTCCGCCGGCTTGAGGCGGTCCACCAAAATCCGGTCCGACCTGCCGCCGATGTCGATGATGAACGACTTGTCGTCCCGTCGCAGGACCAGGAAGGGCCCGTCGTACGGCGGCTGGAGTGGCCCCCGGTGTGTGTCATGACGCACAAAAACGTACTCCGCTGTGAGAAGCGCTGGGGGGACATAGGACTGGGGGTCACCGTGGTGGGACGTTGGCATGGGGGCAAACCGTCCGGCGGTTTCCTGGAGGTCCGAGCGCTGGTGAGCTGCGGACCAGGGACTGGTAGTGTTGGGCACCAATTCGCCCAGGACGTGTAGCGCCTGGCCGTAGACAAGCTCGGCGGTGGACGCCCGGAGGTCCTCCTTGGGGGCCGTGCGGAGGCCCAAAAGGACCCACGGCAGCTCGTCGGCCCAACCACCGTCCTGAAGTCCGGCCATGAGCGCGGCCTTCGTGGAGCGGAGGAACCGCTCACACAACCCGTTGGCTTGGGGGTGGTAGGCCGTGGTACGGTGGAGCTTGACCCCCAGGTTGCGGGTGACCGCACCCCACAGCTCGGAGGTGAACTGCGGCCCGCGGTCCGAAGAGATGTCCGCCGGTGCGCCGAAACGGGCGACCCAGGTGGCGATGAATGCCTGCGCCACGTCGGCGGTGGTGGTGGAGATGAGGGGAATGGCCTCCGGCCACCTGGTGGTCCTGTACACCATGGTGAGCAGGTGTGTGAAACCCCGTGATGGGGGGAGGGGCCCACCAGGTCCACGTTGACGTGGTCGAAACGCCGTTCGGGCACGGTGAAAGGTGCCAGCGGCGCCTGGGTGTGTCGGTGGACATTGGCCTGTTGGCAGGCCGTGCAGGTGCTGGTCCAATCGCGGACGTCCCGTCGAAGGCCGTGCCAGACGAATCGCGCTGACACCAGCTTCTGGGAAGCTTTCCGGCCCGGGCGGGAAAGGCCATGGAGGGAGGCGAAGATGCGGCGTTGTCAGGTAACGGGCACGACGGGGCAAGGCTGGCCTTAGGAGACGTCGCAGAGCAGGACAGTGTCCGCGAAGGGGACGTCGGCCAGGCGGAGGCCTGTGTCCACCGCCCGGAGGGCTTGCACCATGGTGTCAGTGGTCTGGTCAGCCGCCATAGGCGCAAAGTCCACGCCGAGGTGGACCGCGTTCGCGCTGGCCCGAGAAAGACAGTCGGCCACGGCGTTGTCTTTGCCGGCGACGTGCCGGATGTCCGTGGTAAACTCCGACACGGCGGAGAGGTGGCGCTGCTGGCGGGCCGACCACGGCTCCGTGACTTTAACCATTGCGTAAACCAATGGCTTGTGGTCGATGCAAGCCGTGAAGGGTCGGCCCTCCAGGAGGTGGCAGAAATGGCGAACGGCCAGGTGTAGACCGAGGAGCTCGCGGTCAAACGTGCTATATTTGAGCTCGTTCGGCCGGAGTTGCCGGCTGAAAAAAGCGAGTGGCTGCCAAACCCCGTTCACCCATTGCTCATGTACGGCACCCACCGCGTAGTCGGAGGCATCCTTGGTGAGGGCGATGGGAGCGTTGAGCACCGGGTGAGTGAGCAGTGTTGCGTCGGCGAGGGCCCGCTTTGAGCTTGTAAATGCCGCGTCCATGGCTGCGGACCAGACGACGTCGTGTTTGGCCGGCTTTCCCCGGAGGGCTTCGTAGAGGGGCCGCATGAGCTGAGCAGCGCGGGGCACGAAGCTGTGATAGAAATTCACCATTCCAAGGAACTCCTGCAGGGCCTTGATGGAGCGGGGACGCGGAAACGCGGTGATGGCCTCGACCTTGGTTGGCAGCGGCACGGCCCTGTTCTTGGTGATGTGGTGGCCCAAAAAATCAACGGCCGTCGTGACAAAGTGGCATTTGGCCGGGTTGACGATTAGGCCGTGCTCGCTGAGGTGCCAGAACAGTGTTCGGAGGTGGAGGAGGTGCTCGGCCCGGGACGCGCTGGCGACGAGGATGTCGTCCAGGTAGACGAAGAGGAATGGCAGGTTGCGCAGCAAGCCGTCCAACAAGGGCTGGAATGCCTGAGCCGCGTTCTTGAGGCCAAACGGCATTCGAAGGATTTCGAATAAGCCGAACGGTGTGATGACGGCCGTTTTTGGGACTTCGGCCGGCCTGACAGGTACCTGGTGGTATCCCCGTGTCAAATCGATCTTCGAAAAAATGACCTGTCCTGCCAAACAGGCGGAGAAGTCTTGGATGTGCGGGATCGGATACCTGTCGGGGGTGGTAACGTCGTTAAGGCGGTGGTAGTCGCCACATGGGCGCCAGCCACCTCCCGGCTTTGGTACGATGTGTAGTGGCGAAGCCCACACGCTATCGGAGCACCGCACGATGCCGAGGTGTTCCAAAGCGTCGAACTCGGCTTTGGCCATGGCGAGCTTGGCTGGGTCGAGGCGGCGGGCCCGTAGTTGGTATGTGGTGCTCGATCCCATGTCGTACTGCGACGGCCGAAAACGTCAGCCGCGTGAGGGCCGGCAATTCCACGAGCAGGCGAGCAAACTCGTTCGCCGCCGGGAGGGCACATGCTAGCTCGGTCGGCGCGGAGCTGCTCAACGTGCATGCCAGGGAGCTGAAGGTCTCGGCGTTGACGAGGCGACGCCGTTTGACGTCAACCAGCAGCCCGTGTGCACAGAGGAAGTCGGCGCCTAGCAGAGTCATGGGCATGCTTGCGGTCACAAAAGTCCAATTAAAGCGCTGGCTGCCGAAGCAGAGGGTGACGTTGCACAGGCCAAAGGTGCGGATGGCCGATCTGTTGGGCGCAACCATGGAGGGGCCGCAAACCACGGACTGCCTGTCCTGATCGGAGGTGGGTATGATGCTTAGTTGGGTGCTGGTGTCACACAGGAAGCGCCGTCCGGACGCTTTGTCCCTGATAAAAAGTAAGTTGCCCGTGTGGCTGGTGCTCATGGCTGGTAATGAACGCTGGCCCGGCCGTTTCCCCACTTGCCGAAAGTGCATGGGGGTCGGCAATCCGGGCCTTCTGTCCGACCCTGGCATGGTAATAACACCACGCCTGGTCAGGTGGAGGCCCCGGTCATCGTGTTGGAGGCGGTTGGCGCAGCGTAGCGGCCGACAATTGCGCCGGCAGTTCGGCCGCCGACCGTGCCGGGTGCTCGGGCGCCATGGGCATTGCTTCGGACGGCGGCGGGATCCAGGTCGCTGCCCGGATGCGTTGGCCTGCCGAGGAGATCTTGTCGGCTTCCCTGGCGAGGGCGCAGGGATCCGTGATCGGCGTGCTTGCCAGGACAAGGCGTACCTGGCTAGGCAGCTGATGGAGGAACAGCTCTTGAAAAAGAAAATCCGGGGCGTGCTCCTCGAGCAGCGAGAGCATGTAGTCCATTCGCTCGGAAGGGCGCGTGTCGCTGAGCTCGGGCAGGCCGTGCGCGTTCCACCAGTGAGAGGGCGAAAGCGTCGAGGAGGAGCTTCTTGATCGCGCCGTACTTGTCAGCGGCTGGCGGGCGCTGGAGGAGGCTGAGGGCGCGGGCCGCCGTGGCTGAGCCGAGTGCTGCTACCACATGGTGGAAGCGGGTGTCGTCGGCGGTAATGCCTCGCAGGGCGAACTGGGAGTCCGCCTGGGTGAACCAAACCGCCACGTGAGCCTCCCAGAAGGTAGGCAGTTTGAGGGAAACTGCCATGTCCATGTCGGGGTCACCAATGAAGGAGCTGTGCTCCAACTCAAATCGAAAGAATGGACGCGACAAAAAGCTGGAATTCGTCCGAGTTTCTTTATTGCATCAAATCAACTCGGGTACTCTGAAAAGCCCGTTTATCGGGCAGCAATATATATACACATCATGCCGGAGCGTTTGCCCGGGAAAGGCGAGACCGGGCGTGCCCGGGCGTCCTGGGCGAGCCCTGGAAAGGCGAGTCTGGACGTGCCCGGGCGTCCTGGGCGAGCCCTGGAAAGGCGAGAGCGGGCATGCCCGGGCGTCCTGGGCGAGCCCTGGAAAGGCGAGCCTGGGCGTGACCGGGCGTCCTGGGCGAGGCCTGGAAAGGCGAGTCTGGACGTGCCCGGGCGTCCTGGGCGAGCCCTGGAAAGGCGAGAGCGGGCATGCCCGGCCGTCCTGGGCGAGCCCTGGAAAGGCGAGGCTGGGCGTGCCCGGGCGTCCTGGGCGAGCCCTGGAAAGGCGAGTCTGGGCATGCACGGGAAAGACGAGACCAGGCGTGCCCGGGAGAGGCGCGTCTGGGCCTGTCCGGGCGGCCTTGGCGAGCCAGGCATGGTGATCGCTCCCTGGCCTCGTCCTCGGCAGGTGCAAGGCGATTGTGTATACCCAGCGGTATCCGCTACACTACTAACTTCTAATCTGGTGTGTCGGTGTATCTACGCAGAAGGAAGAACGCTATTGAAAATTGGGTCGCCACTTCAAAATCCAAGATGGCCGCCGCCATGTATGTCTGAACATTGTGAGCGGAATATCTTGAAAAATAAGGGAAGTACCAACTTATAATCTGGTGCGTGGGTGTATCTAGGCATAAGGAAGAACGCTTTTGAAAATTGGGTTGCCACGTCAAAATCCAAGATGGCCGCCTCCATGTATGTCTGAACCTTGTGAGCGAAATATCATATCATAGCATGTTTTCTGCATGCATATCTTGCATGCATGCATATCTTTCTGCATGCATGCACATGTTTCTGCATATCATAGCATGTCGTCGTCGTCGTCATCTGTTGTCCGTTAACTTTTTGACGTGAACTCTCCAGCGTCCACAAATATCAACCGATTCTGATCAAACTTGACATGCAGCATCCTTACCACAAGGACCAGGTTGTTATTACATTTCAGCCCGATCTGTTGAAAAACGGCGGACTTAGGTGACCATTTTTTTTTTGGTCATGAAAACGACGTTAACACTCTAGCGTCCACAAATATTAACAGATTTTAATCAAACTTGGCAGTTGTTTGTTTAATGTTTAACACTTACCACACAAGGTAGGTTGCTATTGCATTCCAACCCAATCCGTCACAAAATGGCCGCCATGGGCCGCCATATTGTTTTCAGCTCCGAAACGATGTTAAGACTTTAACGTCCACAAATATTTATGGATTTTGATCAAACTTGGTGTGTGAGACTCTTACCACACAAGGTAGGTTGCTATCGCATGTCAACCCGATTTGTCACAAAATGGCTGCCATATGCTGGCATATTCTTTTCAGCTCTTAAGAAAAGCACAAAAACTTAGGATGCTGAAACTGAGAAAGAAGTGAACACAACATTTACGGAAGTGAAATGTATATATAGAAAGTGACAAAAATCTTTTTAACTCAACTAGTTCAGTTGAGTTCTGCTTCGCTGGAAGCTCTCGTTTACATTGCAATACTCACATATTTCTGATCTTCTCTCAATATAATAATCGGGGTTTGATTCATAGTCAATGTTGGGATCATAGTTGAAAGCATTTCGGAATAATGTTGGTCTCCTACTTGCTACAGCTGTTCTCCGAACAATTCGTTGTCCTTGTTCAAATTGTCGCCATCTTATTCTCCCCTCCTCGTCTTCTCTTGCCCTTATTGCAGCTTGTCACTGTTGTTGCTGTGTTAGCCTTTTTGTTGTCGCCTCTTAATCTTCTCTTGCCCTTATTGCAGCTTGTCGCTGTTGTTGCTGTGTTAGCCTTTTTGTTGTAGCCTCTTAATCTTCTCTTGCCCTTATTGCAGCTTGTCGCTGTTGTTGCTGTGTTAGCCTCTTTGTTGCAGCCTCTTAATCTTCTCTTGCTGTTGTTGCAGCTTGTCGCTGTTATTGCTGTGTTCGCCTTTTTGTTGTAGCCTCTTCATCTTCTCTTGCCCTTATTGCAGCTTGTCGCTGTTGTTGCTGTGGTAGCCTCTTTGTTGTAGCCTTTTAATCTTCTCTTGCTCTTGTTGCAGCTTGTCGCTGTTATTGCTGTGTTCGCCTTTTTGTTGTAGCCTCTTCATCTTCTCTTGCTGTTATTGCAGCTTGTCGCTGTTGTTGCTGTGTTAGCTTTCTTGTTGTAGCCTCTTAATCTTCTCTTGCCCTTATTGCAGCTTGTCACTGTTGTTGCTGTGTTAGTCCTTTTGTTGTCGCCTCTTAATCTTCTCTTACCCTTATTGCAGCTTGTCGCTGTTGTTGCTGCGTTAGCCTTTTTGTTGTAGCCTCTTAATCTTCTCTTGACCTTGTTGCAGCTTGTCGCTGTTGCTGCTGTGTTCGCCTTTTTGTTGTAGCCTCTTCATCTTCTCTTGTCCTTATTGCAGCTTGTCGCTGTTGTTGCTGTGTTAGCCTTTTTGTTGTAGCCTCTTCATCTTCTCTTTCTGTTATTGGAGCTTGTCGCTGTTGTTGCTGTGTTCGCTTTCTTGTTGTAGCCTCTTCATCTTCTCTTGCTGTTATTGCAGCTTGTCGCTGTTGTTGCTGTGTTAGCTTTCTTGTTGTAGCCTCTTAATCTTCTCTTGCCCTTATTGCAGCTTGTCACTGTTGTTGCTGTGTTAGTCCTTTTGTTGTCGCCTCTTAATCTTCTCTTACCCTTATTGCAGCTTGTCGCTGTTGTTGCTGCGTTAGCCTTTTTGTTGTAGCCTCTTAATCTTCTCTTGACCTTGTTGCAGCTTGTCGCTGTTGCTGCTGTGTTCGCCTTTTTGTTGTAGCCTCTTCATCTTCTCTTGTCCTTATTGCAGCTTGTCGCTGTTGTTGCTGTGTTAGCCTTTTTGTTGTAGCCTCTTCATCTTCTCTTTCTGTTATTGGAGCTTGTCGCTGTTGTTGCTGTGTTCGCTTTCTTGTTGTAGCCTCTTAATCTTCTCTTGCTCTTGTTGCAGCTTGTCGCTGTTTTTGCTGTGTTAGCCTTTTTGTTGCAGCCTCTTCATCTTCTCTTGCCCTTGTTGCAGCTTGTCGCTGTTATTGCTATGTTAGCCTTTTTGTTGCAGCCTCTTCATCTTCTCTTGCTCTTGTTGCAGCTTGTCGCTGTTATTGCTGTGTTAGCCTTTTTGTTGTAGCCTCTTAATCTTCTCTTGCCCTTGTTGCAGCTTGTCGCTGTTGTTGCTGTTTTAGCCTTTTTGTTGTAGCCTCTTCATCTTCTCTTGCCCTTATTGCAGCTCGTCACTGTTGTTGCTGTGTTAGCCTTTTTGTTGTATCCTCTTAATCTTCTCTGGCTCTTGTTGCAGCTTGTCGCTGTTATTGCTGTGTTCGCCTTTTTGTTGAAGCCTCTTCATCTTCTCTTGCTGTTATTGCAGCTTGTCTTTCTAGCTGTTCTCTTAATAGTCAGGTTCACTATGTTAACAAATATAATTTCGTTCAAAATTTTGGGAGATTAGCAAACCTATACATTTTTGGAATCATCAGAGCATGGAGAATCCGAAAATCAATGTTGGCATTTCCACAGACACAGATTTTGAATTTTCAAAATGGCGCCAATAAAATACATATTTTGCACTATCTCGGCTTCTCGTGAACATAGAAACGTAATTAAATATGCTAATCCTATGTTTTCTGGGTCAAGGAATCCCATAAAGGCCTCAAAATAGTGCTCAGGATTATAAAAAAGCAACAAACAAAGGTAATTGAAAACCATTGTCTTTATATTTGTGATATAACTGTTACATAATACATGATATTGCAAGTCCTTTTAAGTTATAGGTATGGGTTTATAAAGCAAGAAAGCAGCCTTGTTAGTATCAGATTGAACTATAAGTCCTTTACACAGGATCTACGAGGTCTATACCATTCAGGAATATGCTTTTACAGATCTTCATCACTGTCCTGAGTTTCATTTTCGTAAAGGTGTCTACACAAATGCCAACATTAATTTTTGGATTCCTCAGGCTCTGAATATTCCAAAAATGTATAGTTTTGCGAATCTCCAAAAATTCTGAACAAAAAAACATGGTGAACCTGACTATAAGTGGGTACATCTTGTTTCCTGTGTGTTCTTGGGACCTTGTATCCTCATTTCTTTTGGCACGTTTGGATTTTGTTTAAAAATGAAGATTTTCTTGCATTCTTGGCATGCTGAAATTGGGAAGTTATTTCCAAATAAAATGTACAAATTTTGCATTGCAAAGGCATAATAATGAACATGAAGGTGTCAGAGTAATCAAAATGACTATTACATTCAAAAAATCAGACAATTTTTTTCCTTTCATATTTTGTTTTGTTGTCGTTGGAATATCCACATCGTAATGGACAATAAACAGTTTGGGTGTTCAAAAATGAGGTAACGCTAAAATCTCACACCCCTCCCTCCCCTTCTCTCCCAACACTTCCACACACCCTGTAACACTCAGCAACGCTTCAACAGACACCACCTAAGATGTTACATGATGTTTGAAGTCTTCCCCCCTCACATCACATTCCCGAGGGATGGCGGCTTGACGATAAGTAATTCTGGTGCCAGGAATTAGCTGGGACAGCCAACCTATTTTCCCTTTGCAGCCTCTTCTTCTTCTTCTTATCAGGGAGGTGGTGTCACTTTTTTCTTCCATCGACCAGCTCACACTTACAGTGAGACATCTCGCAAGTTATGGCTGATATTTGATAAAGAAAAGCTCTATCAGAACCTCATTGAAGGTTATGGTAAAGCTCACCCAGAAATATCCAAAAAGTCCTTCAGCTCATTTTAATATGTAAAGAAAAAGGTCGTTATGTAGGCCCTTCTAGGCTCTAACACTCCATAACGTTTGGACATGCACCCACCCCCACCCCCACCCACTCCAAACCCAAACATCCACCCCCACACCCTAAGCATTAGGTACCACACCCGTACGTAATTTTGGAATGGATAAGAGGTCGGCGATATCGATAATGTCGTAAGAAATGAAATGTATCTCACCTGTGATTGAATGTTCTGTAATAGCCACCAGAAACTATTTGAAAATCGAAAAAAATTATTGTTGCCCAGGTTACCCGCGGATCCACCCACGATGTCTCACGCTCACGACACCTCTTAATTAAATAAGATATTCGAAATCTGTTTTGTTGTCCGACAATTGTGACGCATTCTCCAAACAACTATATAGGTTTTACGCATCAACATCGCTTGTTTTAAGTCATAGGATGTATATTTGGAGGGTGTATATTTGGAGGTGTATATTTAGTAAAGTTAGCTAAGAGGTAACCTTTTTTTTCTTCAAAATATTTTCACACTTGAGAGTGATGCTGTTAAATGAGCAGTAAAATTACCTTAAAACGATGTTTAGTTTGTATTTTTACTTTTTTCGGTTTTTGGATAATTAGCACATTTGAGAGGTCACGTGACTCTTTCTTTGCCGAACTTACCGATCATGTATACGTCTTAATTATGAGTTGTTTCTCACATATTATAACATACTAGCAAAAGTACCTGGCATAGCCGGGAGGGGTGAGGGGAGGGGAACGGGGGGGGAGGGGAGGAGAGGGGGGAGGGGTAAGGGGTAGGGGGGAAAGGGAAGGGGGAGGGGAGGGGGTAGGGTGGGGGGGAAGGATGGAGGGGGGAGGAGGGAGGGAAGGGGGGAGAGGGAAGGGAAAGGGGGGAGAGGGAAGGGGAAGGGGGGAGAGGGAAGGGGAAGGGGGGAGAGGGAAGGGGAGGGCCAGTCAACAATGACGTTGCAGTTCTCATGGGAGGAGAGCAGCACAACAATCGCGACATCGTCCTGCATCTTCGCACCAACAGCACGAAGCGGAATTTTGGAGACTCACCGATCCTGTGACGCCCTCCAGTACCGGCGTTGCCGGGCAGAGGAAGGGAGACCCATACATTCCCAACCCGTACATTCACCCTCTCGACTCAAGCTCACTCGGACAAAATTTTCACACAAATTACACCGTGAAGGCCCAATGGCCATGTCCATGCCACAAATCAAGTACGTGAGCAAGTCTGGCGCACTGAATTGAAAATATATAGAACGCTCATACTCCGTGAAAAGTGTAGCCGCCGTGTCGCCATCTTGGTTAACATGACTAACAGGTGTTCACTGGCGCTGATGGGTTTGTATGGACAGCCGAGGTCAAGACCAAGAGCTCGATGTTGATACATCCCATTGCCAAGTTATGTCTGCTGGAAGAAGCAACTTAAGAAGATGGGAGATGACTCGTACGGACATTAAAAACTTAAACGAATATCGATGCATGTGCGTATGTGTCACGAACGCCTCTGTTTGCTATTTTTGTTAAGGTGTTGAATGACCCCCTGGTTCGTTCAAACTGGGGACCATGTTGATGCTCAACAACAACAACAACAACACCAACTCCCGCGGTTGAGATTCAGCAAACAACAACAACAACAACACCAACAACAATTCGGGCCTGCGGTGGAAGTGCCATTTTTTTCTCTGTTTCTGCCGTTTTGCGTGCGAGTGCGCAAACCGCCATTTTTGTCCGTTTGTATTTTCCTTTGGGTATTCGCTCATTCGACGGGTGTGAACACTTGGTACATTATTATCCGACTGTGAAATGCCTATTTGTAACGTTTTAATCATTGACATTCTTCATGGTTGTTTATTTTCGATTTGTTGTTTGATAGTTCCTTACTGCTTGTATAAATTAATATATTTTCTGGATGATTTGTTCATTCCAGAATAAAACGGCATTCTTTGGCGAGGTTGTCATCACGTTCTTGTTCGTTCGCCCGCCGGCGTGGCGTGGTACAGGTCACCAAGTGCCTGTGCACCCGAGAAGGGGGTGCAGCCTAATGCCTAGAGGGACGCTGGGTTGTCGAGGAAGACAAGCGAGGAGCTGTCAAAAAGGTGCAGCCTCGAGGATTTGTGCTTGTCCTGTGTGAGGAAACCAACAGATTTGAGGATCGTTTGTTTGTTGTGAGAGAACTGAGAAGGAATGATGAGGATTGGTGAGAACTGAAGAGAATTGAGCAATTGCCTTCGCCCTGTTCTCATCTATCCTCCTTCCCCCATGCCTGTTGATCGTCCTGATCGTCTCCTCACCTTTTTGTGTACTTGCTGTCTCATCATCGCACTGCCCATCGCTTGTTCCATGCCCAACTTCCGCCTTCCCCTGCTGCCACCAGAGATAAGTCGCCCAGTTTGGTCCCTGACTTCATCTGTGCTTGTGACTGGAGAGGCGCCATATATTTTATAGGATTTATTTTACCATTGTTTATCTCATTGTATGTCGTTAGTATTCAATTCACTTTCCCTGGTTGTTACTTGTTCTGCAATAAACCCGTTTTTTCGTTTAATAAAAGTAATAAGGTCCTCGTGGTTATTCTCCTCAGCCCATGCGTGCGAGCATAATATCACCATCATTCGGTACGTCTTCACAGAAATTATAACCTTTGGGTCCATCGCGGGGTTTTAACCTCCCATCGCAACATGCTTGATGTTAGTTGAACCGTTGATGACACAATATTGTTGCGGATATGGAATTTGGCCTCCATATCCGCTTGTAAATATTCCCCTATTTCCCCAATACTCCCCAACTATCCCCAATCCCCCATTCCCTAGTCCCATTGTCTGTAAACGACACTCAGTAGAGCCGACCTTCCCCTTTTCCCCCCATTAAATGTCGTGCCCAGGTTCACCGCATCTCACGTAGACAACTATAGGACATCTTGCTAGTTATTCTTAGTCGATGTCAGTTAAGGACTCGTTTCCATTAATTCTGACTCTTCGTTGCACCAGAATGTGATTATATGGCACCTGTTAGGAAGTTTAGGACCTCCCCTTACCTCCCCGCATCTCTTCCTCATGGAGCTGAAGCAGCAACACCAACTACAACAACAGCGGGGGGCGGCGCGGTGGCGGCGCGGGGAGTGCGCGTCCTCACTCCGGCTTGGTTAGCCGCCATGGCCCATGTGCTCCGACGGGGTTACCACGAAGGGGCTGCCTGTCAGCTCCTCGTCAAGGGCGGAGCCCCGGTAACCCCCCCGCACCCAATAAGAAGCGGCGGACCGATTCCATCAGGGGCGGAGCTAGCGAGCCGAGGGCGTGTCACTCCCCGCTGGATATACGCAGCCACTGACCGGAAGTGACGAGAGATGCGCCCCCAGCTTGGAACGACAAGAAGCCACCCTCCGGAGCGCTGTGAGACCTCCCCGCATCTTGGACTGGACCGTGCGTGATCCTGCCCTGAGCCCAGGTGCACCTGGAGCCATCTATTCTGCCTTTCCTTGCCATCAATCCCCGTGTGAGTCAGTTTTTGTCCTGTTTATCTGTCGTCTGTCGGGGTTACTATAAGACCGTAATTAAGTGCCCACCTTTCTATGCTGTCTCTCTCATCCCTGTAATCTGAACCTTCCGCAATATTATAATTATAACCTCCTCCGGAGGTCTTGAGAACTGTACCCTTGGTGTCGTGTTATTCATCCCAGCCGTTGTGTCCTTTTCCTCCATTGATTTAGCATAGCGCGACTTAGTCAACGTTCGAGTATAATCGGGTAAACTGTGCAGATGCGATCATACCAAACCGCTCGGTAAACTAACATCTAAAACCGCGTCTGTAACAATTGGTGTCAGGAGTGGGATTCGGACCTGGGACTAAATTTGTTAGGCCCAAATTTTGGACACCAATTGTGTTAGTTTTGTAACAATTGGTGTCTGGGAGTGGGATACGAGGCCCGACCCAAATTTTTAAAACGTGTAGAAAAAAAAAAAAATTTGGTCAAAATTACGAGCTGCCGAAATTGTGTTGTTTTATAAAAACCCGAATTTTGAGATCGCGCCATGGACAATCAAGGCGATCGGATGTCGTTGGGGGAGATAGACGGGTTAGGGGTAACCCAGGACCTCGGGGAAATGTATGTGGAGGAAAGGGAGGAGGAGAGCAATGAGGAGGCGGTTGCGGAGGTATCAGATGCACAAAATGGCGCTCTCGCGCACGTGGTATCAGACGCACAAAGGGGCGGCTCGCACGAGCGCGGGGTAGCCGCGCCCGCTGCGCAAATAGCGGGAATTGATGTGCGGAACCTCATGGCGCAGATTAATGCAACCATACTAATGGCAAATGAGGGGCGAAATGGGGGGCAAAATGGGGGAAATGGGGAGCAAAATGGGGGAAATGGGGGAACGGCTAGAAGCTAAATTTGAGGGGTTAGACAATAATCTTAAGGGATTAGACAAGAAATTTGAGGGGTTAGACAATGGGTTAGAGGGGGTGAAAAATGGGTTAATGGGGGTAGAAAACAGAATGGCCGCTCAAGAGAATCAAATGGAAGGGATGCAAAAGGGGTTAGAGGGGTTAGAAAACAGAATGGAAGGCAAATTGAGGGACATGAGGGACCAAGCGGAAAGGGAAGTTAAACAAATGGGGCAGCAGATAGAGGGGGTCAGAATGGGGGTAGAAACTAAACTGGATGCTCACAGGGAGGAAATGGAGCAGATGAGGGTGGCATCTGGGCAGGAGATGCAAGTGATGGGAGAAGAGATCAGAAGAGGTGTGAGTGAGGAGGTCGGAGGAGTGCGCGAGGAGGTGAGGCACTGTAAGGAGCGCATGGAGAAGGAGGTGAGAAAGGGGACTGTAAAATTGCAAGGTGGTATAGAGGAGTTGACGCTGGGAGTAGAACAACTGACAGTGGGACAAAAGGAGTTGGGGGACCAGGTAAAGAAGAACACAGCGGCAATAGAGGGTTTAAAGTCGACACAGAAGGAGATGAAAAAGGACGTAGGGGTAATTAAAAAAGAGTGTCAGACGGTACATGAGGACCTGACGAGGAAAATGGACAAGGTGGTAGAGGTGATGGAGGTTAAAGAGCGGGAGGTGCGGGAGCACATAGAAAAAAATAGAGTGGAGTTAGAGGAAGAACTTAAAGGGGCGCACGAGGAGATGAAAGAGGTGAAGCAGAAATTAGAAGAAGTGGAAGAAGGGGTGAGCGAAATTAAGAAGCGATGGAGAGAGGATAAGAAAGAGATAAAGGAGGAGGTAAAAGAATTGGTCCAAAGTCTGTGTTCGGATCGTGGTAATGTGCTCATTAACCGGATGAGGGATTCACAGGTGATGGAGGAGAAGCGAAGAGGAAGAGGACCCGGTGTAAGTGGTGACCAGTATGGTCGTGCGTATGATGCGCCAGGTGATTTAAGGAGCTTGGGGGTCGAGATGGACCCGGGTGTTCGTGGGAGGCCGTTGGTGAAGTGTGCGACAGGTCTGGTGTGCGAAAAAGGAGGTGTGCGAGAAAGTCCGACTCTGGGGTGTGTGAGGAAAAAGTGCGTGCCAAGGAGTGAGGGTGCTGTCGCGAGTGAGTCGGTCGTAGCGCGTGTGCGAGGGAGCACATGGAAGCGCGGTGTGGTGAGTGTTACAGAGGAAGTAACGAGAGAGTGTACACCTGTGGTGAGTGTTACAGAGGATGTAACGGGAGAGTGTGCGCGAAAGAGGTGTGTAACGGACAGGTGCATGAGGAAAGAGTGTGCTGTCGAGAGTAAGGGTGAGTGCGCTGTCAAGAATGGAGGTGAGAGTAGTGAGAGTGACACGGTGCGTGAGTTGGTTTTGACAGGTGAGCGAGGATGCACACCTGGAATGGTAGAGAGTGTGTGGGAATGCACACTGGAGTTGGTCATGAGGCACGTGGTTGGGTGTGCGAGTGAAAGCACACCTGTGATGGTCACAGAGGAGGTGACCGAGGAAGGGGCGCGAAGAGGTGTGTTGGTGAGGTGTGCGAGTGACGAATGTGTGCCAAGGTGTTCGATGGTCAGGTGTGTGACCAAGTCGGTGAGCGGAATGAGAGTACCTGGGTGTGTAAGGAAAGGTACGAGGAGCATGGGAACAGCTGGAGGGGTGAGCACGAAAGGGGTAGCGTATGCTTGTAAGCATCCAGGTGAAGCATCGACGGTAACCGGGTTAGAGGTTAGAACGACTTATAGCCGAATCGGGCCCTCGGTGCGCGTCGGGCAGCCCGATAGGAAGGGTCGTCATGGCGACCACTTTTTGGTGAGACGTGCCGGCAGGTCGAGATCGGGACATTGGATGGCTCCACGCCGAGGGGGTGCGTGGGATCTCGGGCCGGGTAAGCCCCCGTCCCTGCCCCGAATGCGGGACGTATACAGCCGCTGGCACCAAACAACCCGCATTCATTGCTCGGCTTTACGAAGCCGGGCTTTGGACGGGAATTGGCGCACCGAGAGGCATTAGTGAGTAGACTGTGTGATGAGGTTAGTGTTTTGGACCCAAAATTAGAAAAAAAACAAAATTTGATGATTGGCAAAGGATTGGCAGTAATGATGGGCAGATTGGCAAATTTTTGATTTGTTGAAATTTGATGTGCAAAATTGGTAGTGAGCGATGGGCCCGGTGGGTAAGGGTGGCATCCCTGCCACCCTTCCCATATGTGGGGCAAATGCGCAATAGTTTATGGGGTATGGCAGTGAAAACTAGCCCGGGTGGGTTAGGATATTGATAGGGACCTAGAAGATGACATTAGGTAACGTTAAGGTTAGTTAGTGACTGATACCTGTAGTGGGGACGCAGGTAGATTAGTGTGGATTATAATGACGTGGGAGCGCAATAGTTTAAAGGGGCGACAGGGAAGCGCAAGTTTCAGAGGGAAGTAGTTAGCTGCGATGATGCCGTGTGTTTGAGATTGAACAGGTGTGAGAACTGGACAGGTGTGTGGAGCAGTGTATGAGTAGTGAGTGTGTGGATCAGCGCGAATGCGCTTGGGGAGAGAAGGGTGCAGGTGGCACCAGGTGTGAGAGCACAGGTGTGCAAGGACAGGTGTGTGGAATATCTGGAGTATTGAAATGGATGGTCGTGGAGTGAGTATGGTGGAAACTATGGAGTGGTGTGCATGGTGCGAAGGTGTGGATGGGGGAAGAGTGGACCCTTTCACGAGTACCCGGGGCGGGTAGTGTAAGTGTTGGGTAGAGGGTATAGGTAAATTGTGGTTGGATATTGGCATCTGTGGTGCGAGGTGAAAGAATGATGTTTGGATGGGTGCATTAGTGTTGTGGAAATGGCTGGGCATGTAGCCTGTTAGTGTGTGTAGTTGGTTGGGCACTCCACCACTGTGAGGATGTCGGCCAGGTGAGGCCGCAGGTGTGCTCTGGGAGCCGGTAGAGTTGTGGATGGGGCCCGAGGATCCGGAGGACGGACCCGGGTAGCCCAGTGCCAGAGAGGGCACCGAGTGGGGAGAGCGCCAGAGGGCCTTCCCCAGGTAGTTAGGGTAGGGTAAGGAGCAGGTAAGCTCGGAGGCAACTGCAGTGGTGGAGGTGTGCAGGTGGGTAGACCTGCTGGGAGAGCTACACGCGGCCCAGAAATTGTGCGAGGGCACCGGGAGATGAATCGGGGGAGTGAGACCCCAAATTGAAAAGCACCACAGTTTGGTCAATGGGAATTGGTTTTTAGAACCCATAGTGTAAGAGGGCCAATGGTTTGGCGGAGAAAGACCCCGGGTAATGTAAAGTTGTTAAAGTCATTTAGGAAATAGTTAGGATTGATGAACCTGTCGCACCATACGCAGCCACTTGCCTGTGGTGATGATGACTCCACACCTGTGTTTTCTTTGTTCTGTGTGCAGGAAAAGAGAATTGCTGTTTGGATTTGTGAGACGCATCACGACGTGGATGAGACATTGGGGTGATTCCATCTCTCCCTCCCTAGGAGGGACTGATGATGAATTGGTGATGGCAAATTTTGATGTTGAGTTGGAGATGGCAAATTGTGATGAGAGTTGGAAATGGCAAATTTGATTGGTTAGGAGGGAGAGAAGACGAATTTGGTGTATGGGAGGAACAGGGAAGACAGTAGGGACGTTTGTTGATTTGTAAAGTAGATGTTTATGAGTAGTGTTGTGTTTGGTGGATACAGTAAGGGGTAAGGGAGGGGCCATGTAGGTTACCTGGTGGGGGAGGGGGGGCGTACGGTAGGAACGTACCTGTCTCACTTGGTTCCCATGTGCCCCCAGTGTGCATTACCTTACATTGCGTGCACTTTTGCGCCCTTACCACCTTACTCACTTGTCTTTTCTTTTGTCTCCCACCTCCGACGATCTGGCTTTGGGGCAGAGAGAGAGGAGAGAGAGGTGCTGGCTCCGCAGTTGTGGGCCTGCACTTTCGCTGCTTGCTGCTGGGATCGATACACCATATGGACCGCAATGTTTGTGGCCGCCCACCATGGACCGCAGTTCTTTTGCGGCCAAGCACCACCCATTGACGGACCTCTGGGTCAACGTGGCACCTATGCCAAGCAGGTGAACCACTAATAGTTGGCCCCCCTGACGGCCACAATATAGAAATGGACGCGGTTGGCGCCTTTCTTTATGTTGGAAAGAAGCAAGAAGGCCAAGTGCACCACACGAAGAGCAAGAGACACCTGCAGGGTTAGGGGTTGTTGTTTTTATTTTAATGAACAATGGTGGTGCACCGGAATGGTGCTGCCTGTGCATGATGGGGTGGTGCTTTTGGTGCTTGGAAGGGGTGCTCTGCACATTATTAAAGGCCGTAAGGCCACAGAGCACTCGTGGGTTGGTGTATCGATGCTGGCATGCGTGCTCTCTCAATGCATAACATCTGCATGTGTTCCTCCAAAAACAGGTCCTGGATCGTAGTGTAAATATCAGCGTAGTCTTGTAAATAATGCTCCCTACCGGCTGTATGTTTAGTTTGCGAATTCTTTCCGCAATGCGGTTATCCTGTGGGTGTGTTTCTGTGAGGAGAAGGGTGCAACGTCGCAGGGGGACATATTTACTCATTTGTGAATATCTGTAAAACTGTCGCACTCAGGGTAGAGTTAATAGTAGAGGGAACTACATCTGAGTGCCACACTAAAATAGGTAAGAATTTATCGGGTCGGGACGCCCCGAGGGTAGAGAAGGGTGCAATGTTGCGGATATGGAATTTGGCCTCCATATCCACTTGTAAATATTCCCCTATTTCCCCAATACTCCCCAACTATCCCCAATCCCCCATTCCCTAGTCCCATTGTCTGTAAACGACACTCAGTAGAGCCGACCTTCCCCTTTTTCCCCCCATTAAATGTCGTGCCCAGGTTCACCGCATCTCACGTAGACAACTATAGGACATCTTGCTAGTTATTCTTAGTCGATGTCAGTTAAGGACTCGTTTCCATTAATTCTGACTCTTCGTTGCACCAGAATGTGATTATATGGCACCTGTTAGGAAGTTTAGGACCTCCCCTTACCTCCCCGCATCTCTTCCTCATGGAGCTGAAGCAGCAACACCAACTACAACAACAGCGGGGGGGCGGCGCGGCGGCGGCGCGGGGAGTGCGCGTCCTCACTCCGGCTTGGTTAGCCGCCATGGCCCATGTGCTCCGACGGGGTTACCACGAAGGGGCTGCCTGTCAGCTCCTCGTCAAGGGCGGAGCCCCGGTAACCCCCCCGCACCCAATAAGATGCGGCGGACCGATTCCATCAGGGGCGGAGCTAGTGAGCCGAGGGCGTGTCACTCCCCGCTGGATATACGCAGCCACTGACCGGAAGTGACGAGAGATGCGCCCCCAGCTTGGAACGACAAGACGCCACCCTCCGGAGCGCTGTGAGACCTCCCCGCATCTTGGACTGGACCGTGCGTGATCCTGCCCTGAGCCCAGGTGCACCTGGAGCCATCTATTCTGCCTTTCCTTGCCATCAATCCCCGTGTGAGTCAGTTTTTGTCCTGTTTATCTGTCGTCTGTCGGGGTTACTATAAGACCGTAATTAAGTGCCCACCTTTCTATGCTGTCTCTCTCATCCCTGTAATCTGAACCTTCCGCAATATTATAATTATAACCTCCTCCGGAGGTCTTGAGAACTGTACCCTTGGTGTCGTGTTATTCATCCCAGCCGTTGTGTCCTTTTCCTCCATTGATTTAGCATAGCGCGACTTAGTCAACGTTCGAGTATAATCGGGTAAACTGTGCAGATGCGGTCATACCAAACCGCTCGGTAAACTAACATCTAAAACCGCGTCTGTAACAATATATAGCATGATATTTCGAGAAGGTATGGACAGATTCGTACAAACTTGTTGGTCGAGTTGGATTCATGATAAAAACAAGTTGATTCACTTTTGGTTAAGATCCAGATGCAGATCTGGCCAGGCAGCACGATTTTTTAAAAATTATTATTTATTTATTTTTGGACACAAGATTGAGGCTCGTGAAAGAGCTAACATTAATCACACAAAAAGTCAAACCGACACAAAAAACACAATAAGGGGAGCAGTAGACAAGATGGGGAGAGAGGGGGAAGAACACAAACACAACATTTGAGAGCAAGGACATCGAGAGAAATGTGGGAGGGAGAGGGCTTGGGGGGAGGTGGGAGAGGTATAAATCATATGGACACTGCAAGGACTTCCAGGAAACAAGTTGGAATTTCAAAAAAGTGTATCTGGGGTGAATTAGCGGGGGTAGAAAAGATCAAGGATATCCATGCTTATATCCAGCAGGATATCTCAAAACGTTGTGGACAGATTCGGCCGTATTTGGTGGACATGTTGGGTTTTTGACAAATAATAAATTATTTGATTTTCGTGAAGATTCTGATACGAGATTTTTTCTTTTAATTTAAGTGACTCTTCACCATTGAGATAGTGCTAAATAAGGTTTATGCCATGATATTTCAAAACGTTGGGGACAGTGTATGATAAAATTTGGTGCATGCGTTGGTTGGTTGACAACAACAAGCAGATTCGATTTTGGTTCTGGTCCGAATCCAGATGCTGCCTATCGGTGGGATCCAAAACGTAAACACCACGTAGCAGAGGTATGTTCTACCGAGTGCTGTTCTTTCCTTATTCCGATGATTTCAAACAAATTTTAAACCTTTCTGAGCAAAGGCCCAACAAAAGGAATTGAACTTCTCTGAACAGCTGTGGTTTGCTTGGAACAAAAGTGAAGAGTACATTTTTCCTCCCACAATCAAACTGTAATGGTCTATTTTGTTCGTACCACAATCTGCTCCCTTCCTGGTATATGATCTTTGCACTCATCAATCGGATCTTGAACCCTTCACTCTGTGTTCAACAGCGACCATCTTTATCTACATTTCCCACTCACCAGATGAAGTTTTTTTTCACGGCCCATACTCCATGGCGCACTTTGTACACCAGGAAATTGTCGTCTTGAAACGCAAGGTTCGTATTTCCTGAGTTTTAATCGAGAAAACCCAAGAGCAGAACACAAAGCCACCAAGTTGCTGCATTGAAGCCCACAATGGTCTTTGTAATGTCACAGATATTGTTGTCTTGGTAACTACAGTCACGTGAAAAAGTAAGTACACCCCATGTAAACTTTTGACTTTTTCAACATATTTCAACATACAGCTATTTAATCTTCATTTCAACAATATTGATAGATAAAGGTGATATAATATAACAAATATCATGAAATATTTACATTTTATAGTCCATTGTATAATTTAAATAAACATAAATGCAAATTTCGCATGTGGAAAAAGTAAGTACACCCCTACATTTATCACTACTTTAAATACCTAAAATTAGAATCAGGTGCACCAGCTCAGGTGCAAATGATTAGAACATCGTTAGAGAGGATCTTGGAGGAACCTGTCTTATTTAAACCTCAGATAGTTAATTTGGTTTGCTCTTTGTTGTTGAAGTGTGTGGCGTCACCATACGTCGATCAAAAAGAGCTCTCTGAGGCCTTCAGAAATAAGGTTATAGATGCCTACGAGTCTGGGAAGGGATTTAAAAAGATCTCCAAATAATTTGAAATCAATCATTCGATTGACTGGAAGATCATCTACAAGTGGAGAAGATTCCAAACAACTGCCAACTTGTTCAGGCCAGGCCGCCCCAGCAAGTTCAGCCCGAGAGCAGATCGCAAGATGCTGAAAGAATTCTCTAAGAACCCCAGAATGTCATCACGGGACCTACAGGTAGCTCTTGCCGCTGAACCCAAAATATATTCAGTCCTCTGTACTTAAATGACCCTATAACCTTTGACCTGCTGAACCCAAAACTGTTCAGTCCTCCGTACATAAATTACCCTATAACCTTTGACCTGCTGATCCCAAAATCCATTCAATCCTCTGTACTTTTACCAAGTTTCGTTGGGGCTTCATTGGTTCATAAGGTTTTGTGGTGACAAAGATTTTCAATTTAAAGGTCACAACGTTTGACCTTTTGAATCACAAATCAAATCGGGTCATCTTCGTATTATAGTCCATCCTCGTGGCATAGATGGGTTTAAACTGGAATTAGATAGGTACTTATAGGTATTGAGGATCATGGGGTACATTTGGATGTTATTGGCAGGGCTGGCAGGTAGCTGAGGTATTGATCAGTGATACCTGTGTCGTGATTTGTGACGTCTGTGAGAGGGTCTCCTCAAAAGGTGAATATGTCAGTGTTTGTACATTCCTCATCGTCAATGAGGGTGTTTGTGTTCACCTCCTCCTAATGAAGCACCTGGTTATGTTTGTGCATGTCCCAGTGTTCACATCTCCCCCACTCCTCCAGGAATCGATCAACTAATAGACTGTAATAAGGACGTGCTGTATGTGGGGTTAATGGAGTTATGGGGTAATGGGATAATGGGGGTATGCATCTTTGCCAAGACGTCTCTCGAAGAGTTTCAGGAAACAATGACGGATCGACATGTTTGGAGAAATGTGATCATGACGTCATCAGAAGTCGGACACGACTTGACTGAACAGGTAACTTGACAATATAAACATTAAAAAAGAGAGGTGAATGTTTGACATTAAAGGTGTTTCGACCTTTAATCCCCCCCCACCCCCTCACCTACCCAAATACAATCTCACCCTGAGCACCTGCATGATCACGGTTTACCTCCCACCAGGTGAGTATGGATTGTTCATCACAGTGCATGATGCGACACCTTTTCTGGAATTTACCTTCGCGTGATGACGATAACTTAACTTAGTGACGTCATCACGCCAGTTATTAAATCGTGATTTTATTGCTGTGGTTGGATTGAATCGAAGAGATTTCCACAAAGATTAAGATTAAAACCTCCGTGGGAAACAATGAGAACCTGACGTTTCGGGTGTGAACCCTTCATCGGACCAAAAGAGATAGTAACACCCAAAAGGTCACCTGATCACGTTTCCAACGGTGTGATTAGCGATACCTGATCAACGTTCTGTTAATTCCATCCATGGTTCCACATTCTACCTGTGATCCTGTCCAAACCCACTCTCACCTTCACTATTAACACTCGTTCTCCATTCCAGGTAAACACAAAGGGTTTCATCTACCTGGAAGGACTTTCTTCACTCAAACATCCCATTCATTGTGTCCTCCGTTGTTATAGTTATTTATTCAAACTATTATTAAACGTTATTGTGTATTTTACAACGATTGTAATTATTTTGATTATTAAATGTTTTTATTTTATGATACAAACAATTATTCACACAATTGATGAGGTTGGTAATGATCACGTGATCTCCTCCTTGAACTGCCCGTCCATTCCTCCCTTCAATCATCACCCATCATCATCATCATCATCATCATCACCCATCGCAATCATCACCATCATCACCATCATCATCATCATCACCCATCATCATCACCATCATCACCATCATCATCACCCAAATCGGACCAAAAGAGAGAATCACACCCAAAAGGCCACCTGGCCATGGTGAGTGAAGAGTTTGAGTTAAAGTTCATTTCACATTAAATAAGATAAACAATGACCTTATTTAATTGTATGAACTTCACCCATCACCACCCATCATTTGATAGAATAGATCTTCACATTGGTTGTTTCGGTAGAAAAAACTGGTACTCAATTTGTCGACCTCAGAAGAATGACAAGCTGAGTCAACCCTCCTGGCGTGAATTGAGCGAACGACCAGGATTCGAACTCAGGATCTTTGGATCCTAAGCACGGCACCCCAACCGCTAAGCCAACACCAGGCTGAAAAGAGAGTGAAGAGTTAGTGTTAAAGTTCATTCTGTAGCGGTTACCGGACACAATTCTCTTGTACCGGCCGGCGACGTAATCAGCGGGCGGTCAATCGGATTGCATACCATGCCCCGTTGAGAGGCGTGGCTTACTGTTTGAATTTGAAATATATACTGCCGCTCGGGGTAGCCATTTTCAGTGCATTCGTGCCGAGCTCGGAATAGGAGGCCAATGCCTGTGTCGCCTGCCAGCGCGCAAAGGTCCACCGGCACACCCAGGCCCCGTTGGCACAATTCGACGTGCCTGCACGGCGCTTCGACCACGTCAATGTGGACCTGGTGGAACCCCTTCCCTCCTCGCGGGGCTTCACCCACCTCCTCACGATGGTGGACAGGACCACCAGGTGGCCGGGAGGCCATCCCGCTGGCATCAACAACATCCACCGACGTGGCGCAGGCCTTCATTGGCACCTGGATTGCCCGTTTCGGCGCCCCCTCGGACATCTCCTCCGACAGAGGCCCGCAATTCACCTCCGAGCTTTGGGGCGCGGTTGCCCAGGCCTTGGGGATCAAGCTTCACTGCACCACGGCCTACCACCCCCAAGCCAACGGCTTGTGCGAGCGGTTCCACCGCTCGATGAAGGCCGCTCACAGGGCCAGCCTCCAGGACGACGGTTGGGCCGACAGGCTCCCGTGGGTCCTATTGGGCCTCCGAACGGCCCCTAAAGAGGACCTCCAGGCTTCCACCGCCGAGCTGGTCTATGGACAGCCACTGCACGTGCCGGCGAGTTCATCCCTGATGCCACCGGCCCCTGGTCCACGGCTTGCCAACGCTCGGTCCTCCAGGAGGCCGCCAGGAGATTCGCCCCCGTGCCCACGTCCCACCACGGCTGCCCCCAATCCCACGTCCCCCCAGCACTTCGCACTGAGGAGTACATTTTTATCCGCAACGACGCACACCGGGGAACGCTCCGGCCACCGTACGATGGACCTTTCCGGGTCCTGAAGAGGGACGACAAGTCGTTCATCGTGGACATCGGCGGCAAACCAGACCACATCTCCGTGGACCGCCTCAAACCGGCCCATTTGGACCTCGACCAACCTCCACGGTTGGCCCTTCCTCCACGGCGGGGCCGTCCCCCATCAACCAAGCCCCGCGCCCGACCATCCACCGCCACGCCACCTACCACCCCCACACGAATCACCAGGGGTCGTTTCGGCCGGGTCATCAAGACCCCCCTCAAACTGACTCTCCCGGTGCAAGTTAATTCTGGGGGGGCGCATGTAGCGGTTACCGGAAGCATACACAATCACCTTGCACCGGCCGATGACGCAACCGGCGAGCGGTTACTTGTCCGGACTCGCCCGGACGTGTCCAGACTTGCCTTTCCCGGGCAAACACTTGACTTGCATACCACGCCCCGTTGAGAGGCGTGGCTTACCTATTTGCATACCACGCCCTGCCTGAGAGGCGTAGATTTTGTGTGTTGAACTGAACTTATAAATTGCCGCCCGTTCGATCGGCTGATTCAGTGCTTTTGAGTTGAGCTAGAAATAAATAGCTCAGTGAAACTTCGTTCCTGGTGTCGTCCATTTTGTCCTGCTTTATCATGAGAGCATAGCTCCACATCCCTTTGGTATTACACATGACGTATTATGTAAACCTGTTTCCGTTTCCGGGTTGGTGGAGTCAGTTGCTCGATGATGCCCTGCAGCAGAATGCTTGCGTGTTTGGTCACCGTGTCGTTTGAATAAACTTAGATGTTAATCTCTGCCTCCTTGAACTTTTAACAGTGAATATGGATTATTGAAAGAAGAGCTGAAGAGAGACAAAATCGCCCTCGTCGTTGCTAATGAGAGTTCACAGCGTCACCTTCTGAGGTGACGTGATTTACCTGTAAACGCGGCCATTGAGACGTGTCGGGTGGAGGAGCTCATGGACAGGTGGATGAGAACAATGGAGGAGGAAAGGTCGTTGATCGACAGTGTTAATGTCACAGTGAGACAACTATACAGCACGTGGATGGACAACCGTGACACGTGTAAATACTGTGGTAATGCACACAGGTGAGGAAGAGAACACTGTCCAACCTTTGGTAAAAAATGCTGGACCATGTGGTGGAGATAATCACTTCACCATGGTATTTGCTTTAACAGCTTGAGAAGACCCACAGCAGGGCCGGTACACAGGGTGTAAACCACTGAACCTGATGAGGAAGACGATAACAGCGGTAATTTCATTTACACAAGCGAATGCATCGATGCTGTGACGGAGAGGGGGGAAATGGTTTGTCACATGACAACTGCATAACAAGTTACAGCAATGGCAGCTCGATTCGGGGGCAACATGTGACGTAATGAGCCACAAAGACAAGATAACTCCAGTACCTGATGCCCGAATCTTACCAAGTGATACGAGACTGAAGTTGTATTCGGACGAGCTGATGACGTCACTGGGACTTTTCAAAACAAAGTATGTAATACGTGGACGAGCACGCAAGGTTGAATTTGAAATTGTGGAGGCCAATCAGAAACCCCTATTGTCACACTCCACATGTGAGTGCTTGGGACTGATGCACTTCACTGTCCTTGCTGAACTGAACAAAATGGAGCACCATCTGACTAGGCCTTTCACCAAACAACAGCTGATAAGCAACGATGTTTTCAATGGGGCAATACAGTCAGTTCCAGGAGAAGTACATTTTGAACTGGATGCCAGTATCCGTCCAGTACAGTGTGCACCATGCAATGTACCTGTAGCCATGAAGTCCGCCGTGAAGGTACAGCTGGACAGACATGAGGCCGATGGTCACATTGCTCCTATGTCCGAACCCACAGACTGGATAAGTCACATGTTCATCGTGAAAAAGCCTGAGAAGATGCGAATATGCAAAGATCCAAAGTTTTTGAACCAATCACAGCGAAGATCTCACGACATCATGCCAACACTCGAAGATGTTTTGCACAAACTACCAAAGGCACGGGTATTCACACTTGTAGATGCACGGACACCTTTTGGCAATGCAAGCGAGACGAGGAGAGCAGCTACATGACAACATTCGGGACCCCCTGGGACAGAAAATGGCGGCTCAAACTACCTTGTGGAGTCTCCGTAGCAACAGAGGTGTACCAACTCAAGGTGTACCAACGTAAGCAGCATGAGCTATTGGTGGACTTGGTGGAGTAGAGCTTGTTGTGGAAGACATCCTCATTGTTGGTTGTGGAGACACACATGATGAGGCATACAGCGACCATGATGCAAAGTTACTGGTGTTGATGGATCGCTGCAGATAGGTTAAAGTTAAACTAAGACATGGTCTGGAGAAGATGCAGTTCAAAGTGACAAAGGTCCGTTTCCATGGATACATGCTGTCTTCAAATAACCTGAAAGCTGATCCTGAAAAGATGAGAGCCAACCTGGAAATGTCACACCCAACAGACGTGAAGTACCAAAACACGATGCTGCCATGCAGGAAATAAAGCCCTTGGTCACCACTGTACCTGCATTAAGGTAATATCACATCTCAAAGCCAGTCACAATACAAAGTGCCTCAAGATAAAATGGACGAGTGCTGTCTCGTGCAAGAGGGACAACCAGGTGAATTTGCATCAAGGGCACCAACACTGATGGAGCAAAAGTATACACAGATCGAAAAAGAATGTCTGATCATAGTGTTTACCTGTCAATGCTCCCACCACCACCACCCGTACGTCCAGGAAGTGATCACGGCAGAGATTGATCACAAGCCGCTCATTGCCATTTTCAGCACGGCCCTCCGACGCGCACCTGAGCCCCAGAACATGATGCTCACACCCCAGAGCTACAGCCTCGGGGTTGTGTACAAGCCTGGGCCTAAAATGTATATCAGGGACACGCTCAGCAGGGCAACAGCAGCGTTTACCCAGGTATAAACTGCCGTCCAGGTGTTTCGCAGGCAGGCGATTCATCAATGTATTCATCTTCGTCCCTCGGATGGACGTAAAGCCGGACATCTTGTGTGCTAGCATTAGTTGGTGAACGTTAAAGATCCCACGGTGTCCTTCACGAAGAGTAGGCAAGCTATCGCCGCCATCCTGAACAAATTACACATTCCTGCTGAAACCCACGAGGCACTCCTGCAGATAAGGTAAAGGTACGACGAGCATTTGTTCAATTATCGGGAACACGTGACACCAGAATAGTTCCACCGACGTATTGCGTCATCGTACACAGACCAACGTCATAAAACGTCATCACGACATAGAGTTTTAAGGTGTGATTGAAACCCCGATCCACACCAGGTATCCCTGTTGATAACCCTTGTCCCATCATTTCTGAAGTCGATTCCTCGAGCGAAGTGAATCACGTTCAAAGACCATTGTTGGATACCTGGTTTAAACGTGTACACCGGACAATGGCTGAAGTGTAACCTGGAGCCCCGATTCCCTGTCCTTGTACATCTCCATGATGTTCGATCGAACGAACTCCATGACAATCGGTAAACGTGATCTTGTCTCCCAGGAGGAATGTCGTGAGCGTTGTCGGTGGTTTGTGTCGTCATAATGCGCTGTGACGTCACAGACGGGTGTTTCAACAGTTCGTTTCACGACTCGATAACAATCGGTACACATGATCTTGTCTCCCAGGAGGAATGTCTTTGGGGTTGTCGGTGGAATCTTCAGCTCATTACAATTTACCTGGACCTTGATACACGATTCGCTCATTTATAAAGAACAGCCGTTCGATATGAACACCTGGAAGCACCTGTACAGGTAAGAAAAGGGGATTGGTGGGAGGGAGAGCAATGGGAATGTCATGTACTCGACCTGGATATTTACTTTCATGGCTAAAATGATCCTTCTTTACCGACGATTTGAACATGTCCGGGTTAGAATCCAGACCCAAGTATAAAATGCCATCCAGGTGTTTCACGGTGTGGGAATCTATATTATAATAGGCATAGGTGATTCTGTCTGTCTGTTTGTCTGTCTGTTGGACGTCTGTCCGGGGGTGTGGCTTACTCGGTTTGCAGAGTAGCTCCACCCACTCCTCCTTCTCGAATAGCTTTGAGGCCTGTTTAGTTCGGCCCATGCTGTCTTTCTCTCTCACACAGGTTTATTTCAATTCTAATTCGATGTATCATTTCATTTTTCACAGTCGCTAGCATAGTTTTAGACTCGGTTGAAAAAAAACGGGAAGAAAATCCGATGAATGTTTCCGTTTATAGAATGAAATGAAATCTCAAACGCCTGTAACTTCAAGGCCTTCTTGAGTCTCTCTCACGCCTTTATCTCCAATCTAACTCACCATCTGATTTCATTTTTATTGATGGTTTTAGACTCGGTGTCAGCAACGCGGGAAAATGCAGATATATTTTTTAAAATACACCATATCACCGCCCAACCTCCAACGACCGCCCAACATGTATCATACACTGCCCAACATGACACAGACGGCAACATGTCGACATTATCGCTTTTTCTTTAAACCGAGTGAACCGAGCCGAACCGAATAAACCGAGTGAATTCACCGAGCGAATTTCATCCAATTCCACCGAGTTTCATGAAATTACCGAGAGATATTTCTTCGTTTTTATTTTATTAGTTACCAGCAGAAGGACCCAGCATTGCCGGGCGGGGGAGGGGGGAAGGGCACGTACACTTTAAACATGTATATACATGTGTGATGTGGGATATATACATGTGGGACATGTGTATGTGTGTGTGTGTGTGTGTGTGTTTGTGTGTGTGTGCATATGTGTGTGTGTGTGTGTGCATATATGTGTGTGTATGTGTATGTAGGCTAACCCCCGCTCTAGCAGGGAAAATGGCCTTAAAATGCATGTTGTTGTGGCATGTGTGTGTGTGTTTGTGTGTGTGTGGAGATGTATATATGTGTATAATGTGCATATATGTGGATACATATGTGTATACATATGTGTATATGTGTAATGTGTATATGTGTCTGTACGTGTGTGTGTGTGCGTGTGTGTGTGTGTGTGTGTGTGTGACGGGTTGGAGATTTAGGACTCGGGACTCAGAGAAGGAACAACTGATATATTTATTAGAACTCGTTATACACAAGCTTGCGGAAAACAGGATGTCGCAAGAAGCTCACAAAATGATCAACTCTGCAACAAGATGCTCTGGAAAGGTTTGATCAGGGCTTCATTATATATATGAAATATAGAGGTGTGGTTTAACATCAGGACAGAAGACAAGGGGTGGACTCACATGGCCCCCACCATAGTCGAAATCCAGAGTTGGGTCAGTGACGATTGAACCACTGTGAGCTTGTGAGACATAAAGGTGAGCTCGTGAGACGTAAAGAGGCAAAGCCTTCATTGAGACATAAACATCAGTCGGGGACTTTCGTGAGTGGCCCACATCATCATCGGAATCATCATCAGTAACATCATTCTCAGGTGGCTTAGGCCTGCGGCACAGACGGCCAGCAGCAGTCATAGCCTTACACTTCGAGAAAAAGAGGGAGGCTTCCTTTAAGTAGTCGTTTGCATCTGCATGCGACATGTTGGGGTCCAGAGTAATCGGCTTCCTGGCAGCCCACAATGCTCTGAGGTCCGCAACTGTGTAATCAAAATCATTGTCGGTAACATCAACAATGGAAGAACAATCTTCGGAAGCGGAGATCTCATCGTCGCGGCCCAGTGACTCGTTCGGGTTGTCGTTCCAAGATCCGCAGTCTGCAGTCACGTCGACAGCCGGAGTGTCATCTGGATCCATGGTCAGCTTGTCAGTCATCACCATGGCCTTTTCTGGTGTCGTCTTCAGTGTCCATCCTGTGGTAAACTTTCTCACACACGCAAGGACTAAAGCCTTGATTAGTACACTACAAACCACAATTCCAAGGACTATTAACAAGGCGGTCAATATCCACTTTACTATCGTGCCTGTCCATCCTTTAAACCAGTCAGTAAGCCACTGGTGGGAGGCTTCTCGATCCATTCGATCCTTTGTCAATATATGCACACTTTATCTTAACCTTATAATAGCAGCACTGACCCCCTGTGAGGATCAGGAATATACGTACAACATTTACCTTTAATTATCCCACATACCCCTCCTCGTTCTGCCCTAACATATCTAAAGCAACCCTGTTTTGCATAACCATTGTACGCAGGTGGACAACCATGTCCAACATTTCGTCATGTGCTGTAGCGGTGTCGTTGGCCACCCTTTCTAAGATTAGCGCAATTTTGTCAATGCGGTAACTGTTCATGACCGTTCCTGCCCATGGGAACAAGAAGCTAACGGCTTTCTCCCAATCAGCGCCGTGCAAGGTGGTGGTGTCATCGTCATGCCAATAGGTGCTCCTTTGTGTCCTTATGAGTGCCGTGGTATTATGCAAGTGGTGTCGCAGTTCCATCTCTGGAAAAACTGATCCTAGATAGCAAATCCCTCCCCAATTATCAGGTAAATACGGATAAGCTTTATTCCCGCATACAAACATGGTCTCGTGCGGTGCCACTAAATGGGTGGACATGCAAGTGAGGAGGCCTGGGATAGTGTTTGTCCCGTTTTCCCCTCTCCATGCCAACTGGAGATGTGTGAGGTTATGTAACGGCGAGCTTGTAACATTCACTAGCAGCCTGTGTTTCCCTTTCCTAGGGTCCGCGGGGAGGGTGTTCCTACACACGGATTTGCCCACCATTACTTGGCCCTTTCCCTCTAAGCAGAGGGCCCCCTGTGCCGGCTTGACCCAAACCGGCGCAGGACGTTCCTCAAAGTGCCGGGACTGGATGGGGGGGGGGGGGGGGGAGGGGTAGTACTGAAAGACTCGTTTACACGCAGTTCTGTCAGAACCTTGGCTTGTCAGGGTTGTACTAATGCATTTGGTGTCTAGTGGCTGCGAGCACAAATCATTGAGTGATAGGGGTAACACTACCATTGGTATTCCAGCCGTGCTGGTGCGGGGAAGGTGCATACACATCCAACACCGTGTCCTATTCTGTGCTGTGGCCATGTGCCGTGCGACCTTCCAGTAAGTGTTCTCCTCTGGCTCCTTCCTTACTTCCTGGGCAGGAGGGGGTTTAATGACGTAGGCGGCACAACTAGGCCGGAATTGGTGTTGGGTATCTCCCTTCTTTTTGTTCCTTTTAATCAGCGTGTGCGGGGGCCATATTCCACATTCAAGTATTATTGTGGTGTGTGGGCCGACGAGGGCATGCATCAGTAGGAGAGTAGTATTGTCGATGCCCGTGCCCCATTGATATCCTGCGGCGGTGTGACTATTCACGGCCCCAGTAAATTTTCCATTTTCCACCTTTCTAATTTTAGATAGGACTATGCATGGTGTTGTCATGCGTGCCTGTGGTGTCCCATTGTGTACCACCATGGCTTCCATCCATCTTACAGATAACCACTTGAAGTTCGTCTCCAACTCACAGCAATGTACTGCTATCCCCTGTCCCTGGGGAGCCGTTATGTATTTGACGGGGTAAAGGTTAAATAACGTGAAGTTATCGGGTCCTGGGTATCTGTGGACATCCTCTCTCAGTGGGTTAAAGTTCAAAAGCCTATCTTTGGCAGGGTTTTTCAGGCAGCTCCCCAGAATTCCCGTCATCATGACTATCATCGCCGCCCTTAGGAGACTATAGTGCCCTAAAAGGTGCATTGTCTTAGGCAGTGTGGGGTGTTGTGTCTTGTGTGGCCTGTGGTGCGGGAATGGACAAGTTACAATAGGTGGCGTGAATCCACGAAGGTTTACCCTCGCAGAAGACTGCCGTCGGTGTGACTAGTAGCACCTGGAATGGTCCCTTCCACCGTGGCTCCAAAGCAGCTTTGCGGGTGAAGTGCTTTACGAGCACCCAATCGCCGGCGTGGAAGTCGTGGATGGCGTGGCCTATTGGTTCAGGCAGCGCCTCTCGTACTCGAGCATGGATGCTGCGCACCACATTGGACAAGCCTATGCAAAACCACAAAAGCATGTCATCCATCACCGGCAAATCAAGGGTCGACATGTCTGTCGGAGCTGAGACGGGCAAGCTCATAGGTCGTCCCATCAATATTTCGTGGGGGGAAAGGCCCGTAATGCGACCAGGGGTGGAATGGATGCTCATCAATGCAAGCAGGAGAGCTTCCGGCCACTTCAAGCCTGTGTCTGCGCAAAGTTTCGCTAGTTTATTTTTCAAGGTCTTATTTGTTCGTTCCACAAGTCCCGATGATTGTGGGTGGTAAACGCAATGGAAGGACTGTTTCACGCCCAATGCCTCCAGGATGCCCGTGAGCACCTCCGCCGTGAAATGGCCCCCTTGATCTGATGAAATTACCTGGGGAATGCCAAATCTGCACATAAAATCCTGCACGAGGCGCTTCACTACTGTCGGGGCATCGGACCTGACACATGGGTAGGCTTCGACCCATTTGGTGAACGTATCTACGATTACCAACACGTAGCGAAATGACATGCTTGGTTCCAATGCCGTGAAATCGAACTCAATATTTGCGAACGGCCCGCTCGGCGGGGGGCGACCCCCGTCGTGTGCATGTCTCGGCGGCGCCCCTCTATTGTGTTGCTGGCAAACTACACACGATCGGCACACTTCGGATACAATTCGTGACAGTCCTGGTGCCGCCCAAGTGTAGTTTATCTGTCCCATCACCCCCCTCTGGCACACATGGCCATTTTGATGTGCCATGCGTGCCAGCCAAGGCAGTAAGGCCTGGGGTGCTATAGGTTTCTCGTCAAGGGTCCATATCTCCCCTGGCCCGGGGAGTATCACTCCTCGTTTGATCCAGTCCTCGTGTTCGGCCGTTGGCGCAGCGTTTTGCAAATTTATGATGTCGTCCTTAGTTGGTGTGGCGGGTGGTCCTACTGTCGGTATGTCGGCAATCTGTGCAGATGTCCCCTTTGCTCGTGTCACCATCGGCATGTTGCGTCCTATCTGTTGGTTGGTGGCCTTTCCTGCCACCTCATCCGCCCTTGCGTTGCCCCGGGGAAACGTCAGTGTCCGCCCTTTGGTGGCCACAACATGTAATCACCGCGATTGCGCGGGGGCAGCAAAATGCTTTGGAGGAGCCCTTACACCAACACGCCATTCTTTATTACTGAACCTGCAGATGTGAGGAAACCTCTCGTCTTCCAAATTGCCCCTTTGTCGTGGACTACTCCGTGAGCGTAGGCCGAATCTGTGTAAATGTTGGCGGCAAGGCCTTCCGCCAAGCTGCACGCTCTGGTCAAGGCACACAGCTCCGCCTGCTGTGCGGAAAATGTAGGTGGAAGACGCCCGCTTTCTACCGTCTCGCTATCTGAGCACACAGCGTACCCGGATAACAGAAAACCGTCCCATGTGCGCCTAGCTGATCCATCGACATAATCTATCTATAATTCCAGTAATCTCTGTGTGTTTGTACGTTTGTCTGTGACCGCTGTTTCTCGACAACCACGGGTCCGATATACTTTAAACTTGCCAGGTATATTGCTGGGGACCCGAGGATGTGCCTTTTCAAGGTTTCATATTAATCGGACAATTACTTACCGAGCTATGTCCAAAAAACGATTCAACCAATCAGCGAGCAGCGAGTTATCGCGTGTGCCGAACGTGCCGAACACACGCTGCCTCGGACGGCACATTTGAGAGCGTATTCATTTATTTCACGTTGGCAAACGATGTTGCCGCTATGTTGGCGTTAAACTATGTTTTAAAACTAATTAAAACTAATTTGCGATTCATTCGCTTTCCTGCGCGTTTGTGCACGCGATGGCGATTTCTTTACCAAACTCCGGAAGCCGTTCGCTTTGGACCAAACCATTTCATGTAAATAGAGGGGGGGGATATAATTTTAGATATAGATATAGTACGGGCAATGCCCTAGTATGTACAATCGGGGTAGTCCAAGGGAATGTCCTTTCAATCCGCTCGCACCGTGTAGATCAACTGTACTACGTCGGTGCACACATGGGGTTCACCCTCCCCCGGGGTGGGCATCAGTGAGGCTGGGTTAAGTGTCGTGCAACGTTCAATCGTAATGTTGGCCGCTGTAATCAGTGCAGACTCGTATTGCATTAATCTGGTGTTGGACAAATGTTGTGTGTTTCGCTGTAGTAACAGTGAAGTAACACAGTGTGGTACCCGTAACGTTACTGGGTGTCCCATAACAATGTCCGCTGTTCTTTCTACTGCGTACCTGGCCGCGGCCATGGCTTGCAAGCACACCAGAAATCCTTGTTCAACCGGGTCCAGCTTTTTACTAAAGTAGGCCACCGGTCGCTCCTTTTCCCCATGGGTCTGCGTCAAGACAGACTGGGCAAAACCCCCCATGGCGTGAGTGTAAAGGGTGAATGGCTTCACATAATCTGGGAGTCCTAATGACGGTGCCGTGACCAACGCCTTTTTCAGCCCTATGAAACATCGCATCAAATCGTCCGTCCATTCCAAATCCTCCGGGGCGTTTGATTTAGTCGCCTCGTACAGTGGCTTAGCCAACAACGCAAAATCCATTATCCAAGTGCGGCAATATCCCATCATACCTAGGAAGCGCAACATTTGCCGTTGCGTGCATGGGTGAGGCATCTCCATGATAGCGGTCACCCGTCCGGCATTCAATTCCCGTTTTCCGTGTGAAATGGCATGACCCAAGTAATTTAAGACCTTCCGCACAAACTGGAGTTTAGGCCTGCCTACTTTGTGGCCTTTGGCCGCCAAGGCCTTTAATAGGGCCATAGAATCCTTCTCGCAAGCCTCCTTTGAAGGAGAGCAAATCAACAAGTCGTCAATGTATTGCAACAACACTGACCCTCCCTTCAATTCCACATCTGCCAGGTCGCGGTGCAGCGCCCGGGAAAACAGAGTGGGGCTGTCTGAAAACCCCTGGGGTAACACTGTCCAGGTATACTGGTGCCCCCTATGGGTGAAAGCGAACAAGTATTGTGACTCGGGCGCGATGGGCACAGAGAAAAACGCAGAACAAAGGTCAATAACTGTGAAGTATGTTGCGTCCGGCGGAATGGACATCCTAAGGGTCTCTGCATTCAGCACTAGTGGGTGTATGCCTTGTATCACCTTGTTCACCTCCCTTAGATCCTGTACAAACCTCCATTGATCTTTCGTCGGCTTTTTTACTGGCAGAATTGGTGTATTACATGGGCTGTTAGTTTCCACGATAATTTTTTGCTCCACCAGGGATTGAATTACTGGTGCTATGCCTACGTCGGCCTCGGGTCGTAGCTTATACTGTTTCACATTTGGCAAGTGTTACGTGGTCCTCCCGGTGACTACCTGGTCTCGGTGACCCCCGGACCGTGAGAGGAACTTCGCCAGAAAGATTTATTATGTATACGCTTTCGTAACGCAATCCATATGAATTCCAACCAAGAGAAAATGATTTTAGATGATATATTTTCAATGGTAATGATACCATACAATACCATACGTTTTCAATAATACAATCAAGGATGTATTCCCCGAGCAGTCAACCAGCAACAATTCACAATCAACAATCAATCCCCTAGATGATTAAGATGGCCATCTTACATACGTGTGTCCCCTTTCCCCACTCCCGACCCCTTGGGTACTCACGACCCCTTTGGTACTCTGTCCCTCACAATGTCTCTGGGCCCCTCCTGACCAAGATGATGGTCGGCTTTGCTGCACAGGGGCGGGTGAACGAACCCCGGGCGGACGTGCTTCCACCGGACACGTACTGTACCGGGAACCACGGCTGTAGCTCCCCCTCCTGGCCAAGCGAGACGGGTAATGTAAAGCAGGCAAAGCAACACGCCACTTGCAAGGCGTTTTAGGCCCCAAAGTGCGACACGTACGCGTCCTTGTAGACGGTGCGGCGAAATGTGCCAGACGCTGAGTCTGTGCATGGCCCCACGGCAGCTGGACGTGTCAAAAGGGTAGTTACACGTCCCGGTAACTCCTCTCGCCAGACGGGCTTGGGAACGCAGCTTTTCCACGCGGCTCACTATCGATCCCAACTCGTCGTCGGAGCTGGGCGAGGAAGAAGAAGCCTCGTCGCTTCTCCGGACCTCGTGTCTTTCTTCTTCCGTTTCCGGTCTCTTTTTTCCCAGAAGGGCTCCTGACCCTCCAATCACAACAACCCTTAATCGACTACACATTGATAAGCAAAGACCTGAATTGTAATTCACATACATTCACATAAATATGTAACACTCCCCCCCTTCAAGAAAGAAAGTTTGAACCCAGTGAAAACTTTCTTTGCCGGCTAACTTGGATAAACAAACCAGATAACTCACCCCCCCCCCCCAACTCATCAGTTCCCCCCGGGCACAGTCATCCCTTAAAAATAAAGCAACAAAATTTCACACAATTCCCGAGATTAATTCCCTCTGGACCAAGCGTCAACCACTTCTAGTTTCTCTTGAATGACGGCTAAGAGGTGGTGACCAAAGCCCCCAAATTTAAACCCCTCTATAGCACTTTTCCGGGAGGCCCAGCAGAGTATTCCCTACATGGACGCCTTAAGGAATGTGGAGTTCACGGTTAGTCCGGGGAGGAAAGTTCATTACATGGACTCCTTTAAGAACGGGGAGTTCACGGTTAGTCTGTGCAGGAAAGTTCACTACCTGGACGCCTTTAAGAACGTGGCATTCACGGTTAGTCCATGTAGGAGCCCCGGCTCGGCGGCTCCCCCGTATATATAGTGCTTCAACTTCTCCAGACTCCTAACAGTTATGGTGGGACCACTTGTCCCAGCCGTTACCTGACTGGCGGTCTCCTTCTCGGCCAGTGCTCTGACATTCATTTTTTTGGGAGGTGCCGTAACTCTGGGAGCCTCCATAGTAATATCGGCTGCTGCCAACTCCAAAACTACTGCCAAGTTGTCCTCTTCTGTAGACCTCTCGACGCCTACGAAATGCCTTCCCTACTGTTATGGTCCGACCCTCCAAATCCTTACCATTCCAATTCTTCTCTGCCTCCCTGGCGTCTCTTGTGCTTGCAAACGTGACAAAGCCGAACCCTCTTGACCATTGCGTTTCCCTGTCTTTTACCACCCGCACTTCCACCAGCGGCCCATATCTGTTGAAGACAGAGGTCAGAACTTCTTCCTCTGTGTTGAAGTTCAGTCCCCCTACAAATAACTTGGAACGTTTGTCGCCATCCCGAGCTGGTGGGGTGTTATGTTCCCTGCTGTGCTCTTTACCAACCCTCGGGTTACCATAAATTTGCCCCCCGACCAAATCATTCCCAATAATCACAGATACTCCCTCTACAGGAAGCGTGGCTTGTAAACCGACGGTGACCGGTCCTGACACCAAATCGGATTCCAAATGGATGACATGAAGTGGGGCACTAACACAGCCACCGATCCCTTGTAACCGAACACTATCACCCGTTGCGGTACTCTTTGACAATGGCAAAATGCCTTCCAGCATTAAGGATTGATGGGCTCCTGTGTCCCTCAAAACCCTAACCGGTCTTGGATTAGTCAAGTCTCCCTTGAGTGAGACCAACCCCTCATACATAAATGGTTGGTAACTCTTCTGTGGGCGATTTCTTACGTTTGCCATCGCATTCGGAGTTGTACTCGTCGGACTCCGCTCTGGGTCTTCCCTTTTCATGAAGTAACAACTGGACATCAAGTGTCCAGGTTTCTTGCAAAAAGCGCAAGTAGGCCCGGAGGAAAAACTCGTGGTCTGCCTCGGTCCCCCTGAAAAATAAGTTTGTCTTGGCCCCGCTGCCCTCTGATTTCGAACAGGTGGGGTATCCGCGTTGTCCCCATAATCCTCTCGAGGCCGCCGCCATGTACTGTCGTTCTCCGCACCTGCTGTTCCCCACCTCCCCTGCGGAGATCTAGGCGAGGAGTTAGGTTCGTGGACCCCTATCCGGTGGGTTAAGGCATAATCATCTGCCATGGTGGCTGCGTCCCACAACTTTGGTACTTTCTTTTCCTGCAGGTACACTTTGATGTCCTCGTGGACACACTGCTGAAATTCCTCCACCAGGATCAAGTCACGCAATGTTTCGAAGTCTTTCCCGACTCCTTTTGACTCATACCACCGATCAAACATGTTTTCTTTCACTCTGGCAAACTCCACATGGGTCTCACTCTCCCTCTTCCTGGCATTCCTGAATTTTTGCCTGTAAGCTTCCGGAACCAACTCATAGGCTTTGAGGATGTGCTTCTTCAGTACCTCATAATCTGCACATTGGTCCATTGGTAGCGCCGAATAAATCTCTTGAGCTTTTCCCACCAGCACACTTTGCACTAGTATGGTCCAGGCCTCCTCCGGCCAGTTTAACTGTCGAGCCACTTTCTCAAAGTGTGGAAAAAATTTCGCGACTTCCTTTTCACTGAAGGGTGGAACCAGCCTCACATGTCTGCCCACATCCCAGGTTTTCTGGCTAGGTGTCGACCCCGTCAGCAAGGGTGGTACCTCTCCCCGTTCTCTCATTAACTCCAGCTCCTTGAATTTAATTTCCTGCTGAAGCTCCATGTCACGTTCCTTTAATTCCCTTTCTGCTTTTCTCTCCTCTGCTTCGAGTTCCCTTGCAGCTCTCCTCTCCTCTGCTTGTTTCTCTTCTCTCCTCTCTTCTGCTTTCCTTTCTTCTTCTGCTAACCTTTCCTGGAGTTCTCGTTCCACTCTCCTTTCCTTTGCTTGTTTCTCTTCTCTCCTCTCTTCTGCTTTCCTTTCTTCTTCTTTTAACCTTTCCTGGAGTTCTCATTCCACTCGCCTTTCCTGTGCTTGTTTCTCTTCTCTCCTCTCTTCTGCTTTCCTTTCTTCTTCTGCTCTTTCCTTTTCTGCTTTCCTTTCTTCTTCTGCTCTTTCCTTTTCTGCTTTCCTTTCTTCTTCTGCTCTTTCCTTTTCTGCTTTCCTTTCTTCTTCTGCTCTTTCCTTTTCTGCTTTCCTTTCTTCTTCTTTAATCCGTTCCTGGCTCCGTAATTGCAACTCCAGTTTCCGGAGCTCAACGTCTTCTGGTTCTTCAGGTAGCCACTGCCAGGCTACCTCGTCCCATGTTCCTAATCCCACCATAGACTGTATCACCGTGGTCTGCAACTCTGCCTTCCTCAAATTAGTTCGGACCTCCAAGTTAAAATGTTTGGCCAATTTCAAGAGGTCCGACTTTAGTAACGCTCGGAACTGTGCCTCACTCGGTGTTACCGCAAAGTTCTGTGCCACAAACGCCATGGTGACTATCGTTAACACCTGTTAACCTTCACCCCAAGACTTTACCCCAATTTCCCCGAAAATTTACCAATTAATACTTAATTAATAAATTTTAATTAATAATATATTATTTTATTATTTTATACAATTTTAGATCCCGGACGTAGACCCAATTGCGAATCCGCAAATCGTAATTTGGACGAGCCCCCAATTCTATTACGTGGTCCTCCCGGTGACTACCTGGTCTCGGTGACCCCCGGACCGTGAGAGGAACTTCGCCAGAAAGATTTATTATGTATACGCTTTTGTAACGCAATCCATATGAATTCAACCCAAGAGAAAATGATTTTAAATGATATATTTTCAATGGTAATGATACCATACAATACCATACGTTTTCAATAATACAATCAAGGATGTATTCCCCGAGCAGTCAACCAGCAACAATTCACAATCAACAATCAATCCCCTAGATGATTAAGATGGCCATCTTACATACGTGTGTCCCCTTTCCCCACTCCCGACCCCTTGGGTACTCACGAACCCTTTGGTACTCTGTCCCACACAATGTCTCTGGGCCCCTCCTGACCAAGATGATGGTCGGCTTCGCCGCACACGGGCGGGTGAACGAACCCCGGGCGGACGTGCTTCCACCGGACACGTACTGTACCGGGAACCGCGGCTGTAGCTCCCCCTCCTGGCCAAGCGAGACGGGTAATGTAAAGCAGGCAAAGCAACACGCCACTTGCAAGGCGTTTTAGGCCCCAACGTGCGACACGTATGCGTCCTTGTAGACGGTGCGGTGAAATGTGCCAGACGCTGAGTCTGTGCACGGCCCCACGGCAGCTGGACGTGTCAAAAGGGTAGTTACACATCCCGGTAACTCCTCTCGCCAGACGGGCTTGGGAACGCAGCTTTTCCACGCGGCTCACTATCGATCCCAACTCGTCGTCGGAGCTGGGCGAGGAAGAAGAAGCCTCATCGCTTCTCCGGACCTCGTGTCTTTCTTCTTCCGTTTCCGGTCTCTTTTTTCCCAGAAGGGCTCCTGACCCTCCAATCACAACAACCCTTAATCGACTACACATTGATAAGCAAAGACCTGAATTGTAATTCACATACATTCACATAAATATGTAACACAAGCACATCCCCGGCTGCACTGATATCACTAAAGGTTTGGCGTCTCGCATCCGTCCAACCTCATCGTCCCACCGAGGCCATAAGTCGTCCGGCACTCCGCCAGGAGGTAGTCTGACTCACCCGGGTCCGTAAGCACTGCCCGCATGGCATAGTTGCCCTTAGGGGGCAACTCTGCCTCTTCGAACACTCCATCCCTCTGTTGTTTCTTAATGTCAATCGAGTACCCTTCACCGTTATTGAGCTGTCTCACAGTCCAGTGGCCCCTCTTAAACCAATAACCATGTAAGGGAACTTCCTGTTATCGCCCCACCATCCAACCTACACTTTCCGGCGGCCACCCCTTGGCAGTGGTGAGGGTAACATGGGCGGCCGCTCCTGCGAGGTATTGGGTCAACGCACGCTGACCCACGGATAGGACTACCTCGATACCTATCCCCTCGCGGCCGATCCATATCCGTGATAAATGTAGAGGCGTGCGCTTGCCCAGCTCTTCCTTAACCTTCTCTCGGTAATCTTCGTCCTCGCCCTTTGCATCGTAATAAGCCGTGCAGTGGGGTGGATTATCCTTTAGGTGTTTTATCGAAATTTGGTGCAGTTGTAGCCAATCTCGCACATCTGGGCTGTCCCAACACACAGAATCTATGACATGTGTCCAAGTAGCCAGAGCCCCTTCATCCAAGCACCATCAATATGCGGTGGGGCCGGGACGAGACAATGCCATCATCAACGAGTCGTGTTTAGATTCCGCAACATCTATGAAAACTCCCTGCTCTGTACATGAAATTTGACAGCCCAATCGGCAAAGTAAATCCCATCCCAGCAAATTTGTCGGGGCGGTTGTGGTCATCAAGAAAGCATGTTTAGCCTCTAGCAGGCTGCATGTTACTCGCACTTCCTCCGAAATAGGAAGCGCTTGGGGTAAGCCCGAAACACCCATTATTTGAACGTTTTTGTTAGTGGGGCGCAAGGATGACAGTTGCCCATCGTTAATTGTACTGCGAGTCGCCCCCGTATTGACAAGAAAATCTAATTGTCGTCCGTCCACGTCCAGTGTCAAGGTCGGTTCCTCTGCCGGCGTCATAGTCAAGAGAGGACACTCCTTAGGCGGCCCGCTAGCATCCCGTCAATAGGCCGCGCGATGGCCCTGGGGCGGAAACCCCTTACGAGCACTTGGGCAATCGCGTCTCCAGTGTCCCAATTGCTTCCAATGGAAGCACGGTTCCTGCGGAAACGGCGGTGCGGGGGGCACAGGTCATCCCTCTACGCCACCCCTTCCATTCAGCCATCGGTTTGGCGGCCCCCACTGTGACTGGTTTACTTGTTGCCATTGTGGCTGGCCCTGAGGCGGGGCCCAGGTTCCCCTAGTTCCACTCTGTGTCCAATGATTGGGGGGTGGTCCAGGGTTTTGGAAAGGGGGCCTTGGTGGGTGCCAATTTTGGGGAGGGGGTCCTTGTACGGTCCAAATTTGAGGGTTTTGAGGAGGAGGGGGAGGAGGTGGGGGTTGCGTCCATTGTGTAGGTATTTGCTGTCTAGCCTTATCCATGTCGAGTTGTCCATTATCATCGACATAACCATCACACCAGTCTTCCCCATCACAAATCCACTCTCCATTGGGATGATCGCCTCTATAAGTGGGCCATTCTCCGGGGGTTTGTCCTGCGCGGGGGTTATGGACATCCCGGACAGGCCCCCACCTTTGGCACTGATCGCGTATGTGGCTCTGACTCCGATCTCCCCTTTTAATTTGATTAAGTTGAGCCCGTTTTTCCTGGACCAGCATTTGCAATATGTCCTCCTTTACATCAGCCTTTTTATCATCGCAGTCGTTACACTGTTCGGCTGCCTCGACTAACTGGTCGGTCGGAGTATTCCGTCACGCGAGCAAAGCCGCTTGAATACGTTTCTTTATCGCGGGTCTCAGTCCCTCTACCAGAAAGTTGTTCACTACTGCGCGGGGGAGATCTCGTGCATGTACATGGCCTAACCCTCCCCACTTTAACAATGTCTTTTCTACCCGTTCTCTCCAGTCCGTCGCGGCTTCACCGGGTTTCTGTTTTAAGGCATATATTTTTGTCCAGTCAGGCCCTCTAGTTGGCACTAGTGCAGTAGCGACCCCAACCATCAATCGCCCGACGAGGTCTCTCCAAGCCTCTTCGGCCATGGGTGGGTCTGGATTCTGGTTCGGCCATTCTGCCTGTCGTTTCGCATGTTCCCATACCCGCTCGGGTAATATAGCCTTTCCCAGATGACAGATGTCCCGCCAATCCGCGGTTGCTTCATAGATCCACATTGACATAAATTCGGCCACGGCCCCCGGTTTGTCAACTATCAAACCCTTTATTCGTTCCTGCATAGAGGTCAAATCTGTTTCCCTCCATGGTGCCCTGACCAGTATGGGTCGTGGTTCACCCCCTGTTGCCGATGGTGGATCAAAACCTATGTGTTTCATAGGATACATTCCGGTGATAGTCTGAGGGGTCTCATTCCCACTATAGCCCACTAATGAGGGGTATGGTCCTCCCTGTTCCATTGGTGGCAGAAACCCTGCGATGTCAGTCCCATCATTCCCTTGTTGTATAAACGGGTTACCTGGGCTCAGATGGTGCCGCTGGGGTAGCTGGGGGGCGATGGTAGCGGGGTTGCAGGGAGGTGGTGGCGGGAGCGCTCTAGGGGAAGGTAGTGCCTGGAACCCTGGGACAGAGCTCAGGTCTAGGGCGGGGGCAGGTGGGTTGGTAGCTACCTCCCCTACCGCGGGGCCTGGATTTTCAATGAGCGGCATCAGTCGCGCGTTAGCCTGCCTCTCTATTTCCTTAACCGCTTTATCCTGCATTTTATTTGCCTGCTTCCTCAGGCCCTTGAGTTTTGATACCTCACCGGCCAGGCTGGCCTGTCTTGACCTTCCCTGTCGCTTCCACGCTTCTTCCTTCCACCAACTAAAGACTTTCCAATAGTCAGGCAGGAAGTGTTTCTTTTCCTGTTCTAACTTGTCTAATGCCCCATACAACGCGTCCAATTTTTCCAGTGCAAAAGACCCTTCTTCGGGCCATGGTTCTCCTAGATCCTTAGTCAGCGCAGCCCATGACTTCCCTGGTCTCGCAGCGGCATAGCCATGCCTCCTAAACATGAAAAATGCTGGGGTATTTCTGAGAGGCTCACCCGCCTTCACAGTTTTATTACCCATCCTAGGAAAATTTGGTTTATCGATGTTGCCTTATACCCGAGAGGTTCGCCCGCCTGCATGAGGTACAGCCGTCTGCCTAACTCCTGAGAGACTCGCCCGCCTACACAGCTGTCTAACCTAACCGTACCTTACTTTTCCTGGCGTCCTACGCCCTTATAATACTTCTTCTTTTTTTTTTTCTTTTTTTTTTTTTTTGTATACAAGATCGAGGCTCGTGAAAGAGCGAACATTAATCACACAGAAAGACAAACAGACACACAAAACAAATAACATCGGGAGCGGTAGACAAGATGGGGAGAGAGGGGGAAGGACACAAACACAACATTTGAGAGCAGGGACCGAGAGACATGGAGACATCGAGAGAACTGTGGGAGGGAGAGGGCTTTGGGGGGGAGGCATGGGAAGGGGGGGGGGGGGGTTGGAGAGGTATAAAACATATGGACACTGCCAAGACTTCCAGGAAAGAAGTTGGAATTTCAAACAAGGTGGATCTGGGGTGAATTAGTGGGGGTAGAAAAGATCAAGGTTTTGGATGGGGGAAGATAAGAGATGGTGGTGAACAGCTGTTTTGAAGACCTGGAGGGAGGAGTGTGATTGAAGTGAGTGTGGGAGTTTGTTCCAGAGGCGGGAGAAAAGAGGAATGAAAGAGTGAAGGTGAGCAGAGAGCCGAGATTTCGGCAGTTTAACCATCAGAGGGTGGCTGGCAGATCTTGTGCGACCTGTAGGAATATTTGGGGGACAGAGCACAGAGAGAGCTGGGGGAGCAAGGCCGGAGAGGAGTCGGTAGAAGACAGAAAGACCACCTACCTGCCTGCGGTGAGTGAGTGAAAGGCCCTCAGAGATAGCTTCATCGCGGGAGATTCCAATGATTCTGAAAGCTTTGGATTCAACAGCGTGAAGCCGAGCCAGGTGTGAGGCAGGAGCACCAGCCCATAGGGGAGAACAGTATTCCATTGAGCTGCGGATGAAAGCCTTGTATGTGGTGAGGAGCTCAGGTGTGCCTAGGAAGGACTTCGCATGACGGAGGATGCCCAGTCGGCGACTGGCTTTGGAGGCCAGCTTGGAAATGTGGTTTTCCTAAGAAAGATCATGGCAGATGGTGAGACCCAAAAGCTTGAGCGACAGAACTTCTTGGAGAGGATTGTTGAGAAAGTAGATGGGAGGGTTGTCCAGTCGATCTTTTCGGAGAGACATAGTAAGAGTGTGAGATTTGTCAGGATTGAAAGACATGTTCCACATGTTTGACCAGTCTGTGATTTTGTCCAGGTCTTCAGAGAGTGAGGAGGCTGCAGACTGCCGATCTGAGGGAAGAGGAATGGAGCGGCAGAGAGTGGAGTCATCAGCAAAGAGATACAGAGGATTTTCCAGAGAGTCGGAGAGATCATTGATAAAGACCAGAAAAAGCACAGGGCCCAGCACACTGCCTTGGGGAACTCCAGCCTGAACGGGAAGGGGAGATGAGAGAAATCCATTCAGGGCCACACGTTGACTATGACCAGAGAGGAAGTCCGCAAGCCATGCATGGAGATTTCCATGGATACCATAGGAGGAGAGTTTGGTGAGCAGAGCTGGGTGCCAGACCGTATCGAAGGCACGTGATATGTCAAGGGAGACAGCTCTGATTTCCTGTTTGGCATTGAGGACCTCCATCCATTGTTGAGACAGCAGAAGCAGCATGTCCAGAGTAGAGTGACCTGGTCTGAAACCAAATTGATGATCAGAGATCAAGCCATTGGAGAAGAGGAAAGATTTCATATCCGAAGCAATGATGGATTCCATGACTTTGCTGATAATTGGGAGCAGGCTGATTGGTCTGTAGTTGCAAGGATCTGTTTTTGCACCTTTTTTGTGTAAAGCGGTATTGTTTGCTGATTTCCAGGATGCTGGCAGATGACCTTGAGCAAAAGATAGGGTGAAAAGAACAGAGAGAGGGTGAGATAGAGCGGCAGAGCAGGATTTTAGGACCCGTGGGCTGATGCCATCTGGTCCAGTTGCAGAATCAGAGTCGAGGTTTGAAAAAAACTCCTCCACCTTGTCAGTAGAGAAGGTCACAGAGTCCAGGAGCAGTTTGGTTCGACTGGGAAAGGTGGGAACAGAGAGAGATGGGTTTGGGACTAAGGATTTTGAGGCAAACACAGAGTTGAGGCATTCGGCTTTGTCACGTGCGATATCAACTGTGTGGCCATTTGAGGTAAGGGAGGGGATGGAGGGGGAACAAACACCAGAAATGGATTTGACCAGACGCCACCAGGATTTGGAGGAAGGAGACAGGTTTGAGAGTTCATTCTTGAGTGAGGGGAGATAGTGCTTCCTGGCACTCCTGAGGGTAGACACACACTTGTTCCGAGCTTGGTGGAAGGAACTGAGATTTCCTTCAGTTGGATTAGCCTTCCAAGAGGCAAAGGCAAGTTGTTTCAGGGCAACTGCCTCACCACAAGATTCAGTGTACCATGGACGGGAGGAAGGGTAAGACAACTGAAGGCGAGATGGGATAAATCTGTGCATGAGAGAGATCAGTTTGCTTTGGAAGAATTCCCAGGAAGAATTGATGTCAGAGGCAGTGGAGATTGGAGACCAATCCAGACGATTGATGGCTGCTTGAAGACCGTCCCAGTCGGCCTGAGTGAAATGCCAGACTCGCCGACGCTGAGGAGGCTCTCTGAGAATGGCCAGAGAGATGTCCACTTTGACAAGCACATGATCAGAAGAACCGATTGGAGCAGAAGAAGAGCAGCAGACATTAGCAGGGAAGTTAGTCATAACCAAGTCTAGAAGAGAAGATACTCCATTGGCTGAGATCCGGGTCGGGAAATTGACAGATTGTGTCAATACCAGTGAGTCACAGAAGTCCTTTGCTGAGGTGCCATGACTGGTGAGAGAGGAACCCACACCCAACCAGGTGGCATGATGACAATTGAAGTCACCACATATGAGGAAGAGAGAGTTGGGATGAGTGGATAGAAGTTGGTCCATGTTGTCAGACAGTGAAATGTAGATGGAGTCATCACTGTTTGGGGGACGGTACAGAACACATATGAACAAAAGGTGGGAGCGGAGAGGAAGCCGTAGCCAGAGGTACTCCTGGGGGTGAGGAGGAGAGAGGGCAGTGCAAGGAGAGTGAGGAAGAGAGTTTTTGATAAAGATAGCCACCCCACCACCAGGCCGAGGCTCAGGTCTATCATACCGGAGGAGGGAGTAACCAGGGAGAGATATTAAGGAATCAGAGACATCTTGAAGGAGGAAAGTCTCTGTTAAGCAGATCAAGTCTGGATTTTCAGAAGCAACCTGTATGGAGAGATCAGTCAGGTTTGAGCGAAGGCCCCGGATGTTTGAGGTCCATACCGTTAATGAAGAGAGAGGGGGAGCATCGGGTACAGGACAGGGGAGGGGAGGAGTAGGGTAAGATGAAGGATGAGAGGGGGAGGTAGGGAGAGCAGTTGTTAGTGTGTCAGCGATTGCAGAAGAGTTCCAAGAAAGGGAAGGATGAGGAGGATGAAAGGTTTGAAGGTGAAGGGATGAGGCACAGAGAGGGGTTGTTTGAGGGTGGGCAGAGGAAAGAAGAAGGTTGGGGGGGGTGGAGGTATGAGATAGAAGGGAGACGAAGTGGGGAGGAGGCAGCTTTGAGGAGGAGGGGGGAGGAGGGAGAATTGGAGAGGAATGGTATGGGGGGAGATTTGAATGGGAGGGGTTGGGGGGGAGTTTTGAAGGGGAGGAGTGAGGGGGGAGTTTAGGAGGGGAAGGGCAAGGGGGGAGTTCAGGAGTGCAAGGGCAAGGGGGGAGTTCAGGAGTGGAGGGGTAGGGGGGGAGTTTAAGAGTGGCGGGGCAAGGGGGGAGTTTAGGAGTGTAGGTGCAAGGGGAGGGATTTGGATGGGAGGGGCAAGAGGGGAGTTTAGAAAGTGAATGATTAATGAAAGACGAACATTGAAAACAAATTGGGTTTGTTGTGATTTTCAAGTTAGCAATCCGGTTCAGAATGATGGAGGAGGGATGGAATGAATGTGAATTTAGACCATGTAGTGAGGGAGACGTATAAGATATTGAATTTCTTTTTTTTGAGGTGGAATGAGTTGGAGAGGAAATTGAGAAAAGCCTTTTAAATAGGAAGAAAAACAGCGTTTTGTAAAATACCACTGAGTAAAACACTGAAGGGGAAAGGTTATACATATTTAAATAATATTTAAACAGAACCGTGAACAATCTTATGTGCACAAAAATACCAACGGGAGGAGAGCCGAGAGGGACCACCACGAGTCACGTGAAGGGCAAACGGTGGATGGCAAGGAGTTCTAACCTTACTTATGATTCCAATGTCTCCTGGGTAGGCCTCGGATTGGGACGCCGCCCTTATCCTCACCCTCACAACCCAGAGATCTATTACCCCTTACCCTCGGACACCCTCGAGGGAAACTTCCCCTTATGTAACGTTACCCTAACGAATCCATAAACAGTCAGTTGCTCGGGGACCCAAGCGGTCCGTATTTAAATTTAGGTTCGTGGATCAGGTTCGAGCAGGGAATGGAACAAACGGCACACGAGCAAGAGAGTGGGTTACAATTTGGACTGACCCCAAATCTATAAAGGAAAAAACAAAAGAAAACCAAAGCTCACCTGACCCGGATCAATTGCCAGCTGGTCTCACCACTCACTTGCCTGGGACCGCGTCCCGGACTGCATGGACTGATCCCACTCCTGACACCATATGACGGGTTGGAGACTTAGGACTCGGGACTCAGAGAAGGAACAACTGATATATTTATTAGAACTCGTTATACACAAGCTTGCGGAAAACAGGATGTCGCAAGAAGCTCACAAAATGATCAACTCTGCAACAAGATGCTCTGAAAAGGTTCGATCAGGGCTTCATTATATATATGAAATATAGAGGTGTGGTTTAACATCAGGACAGGAGACAAGGGGTGGACTCACATGGCCCCCACCATAGTCCCCTCCTGTTCAGTTAATTTAAGGGAGTTCCAGACCAGGCAAGGGTTATGCCTTTTGATATCATAATCATTGAAGCTTGAAGGGACAATCATTGAGGCTTGAAGGGAAAGAACAAGGAGATAAGGAGTGGACAGCCATGAATCCGTCAACAGAGAGAATATTGAGATCCTTGGAGGAGAGGGGGAGTATAACAGCTGCTGCCGAGGCCATAGTATGGGAAATGAGGACACAAGCTGGATTTCGACATTAAAAGAGAACATGCCATCATCGAGGCATAAAGTCACACAAAATATATAATCCTTATAAGGCATTTACAAACAACAAAGTAATGTAACATAAGTCCTTTGGTTGGGAAAGTATAGAGGGAGTGAACAGTCATAAATGTGCCAACAGGAAGAAGATTGGCAAAAGCCTCACTGGAAGGCTAGAAAGATTACAGTTGCGACCGAGGCCATAAGCAAAGGGGATATGTTGGATTTCCACAGAGTACAAAGCATATATCTCCTTATAAGGTTTTAACAAGCTTTCAAAGGATAAGAAAGGAATAAAAGTATAAAAAGTATTAAAGAGAATACTGCAAGTAACCACAACAAAACATAATTGGTTATACTTGCATATAACAATTCGCAAAACAAAACATCATTGGTTATACTTGGTAACCAGTCAAACAGTAAGAGAGCACAAAGGGGGAGGGGCTCAAGCCCCACATGTGTGTGTGTGTGTGTGTGTATGTGTGTCGATGTACGTGTGTGTATGTGTGTGTGTGTGTGTATGTGTATATGTGTGTGGGTGTATATGTGTGTGTGTGTGTGTGTGTGTGTGTGTGTGTGTGTGTGTGTGTGTGTGTGTGTGTATATATGTAAACATGGGCCGGTGTGTGTGTAAAGTGTGAGGAGGTATTGGAGAGGAAAATGCAGAGACATATTTTTTTAAATTGCACCATGATGATAAACGAAAATACACCGCCTAAAATAACAGTCGACATATATTTAAAATTCGCTTTTTCTTTTCCGTTAAGATATATAACTTTTACTTTTGATGACAGTCGTCACAAAACGACATATATTTATTCGTTTTTATTTCATTCAACATTATTAGCCGGAAGTAAAATATGGTTCAGGAAATTACCGAGAGATATTTCTTCGTTTTTTTATTTATTAGTTATTTGCACATACACTTTAAATAGGTTTATTTGAAATCTTTAATTTTCACAATGGAATTTATTTGTCATTTGATGATGACGAGACACTTCCTCTTGACGATCGTGACAATTCATGCATTGCGTGGGAACTTCCATTTCCAAAATGAATGACACAGTCGATGAAGAACGCAGACTTGAACAGGATGCAGCAAGAAAACGAATGAGAAGGGCGAACGAGTCCGTCGTCGAACGTCAATGCAGACTTGAACAGGATGCAGCAAGAAAATGAATGAGACAGGAGAACGAGTCCGTCGACGAACGTCAATGCAGACTTGAACAGGTTGCAGCAAGAAAACGAATGAGACAGGAGAACGAGACAGTTGAGGAACGTGAACACAGACTCGCACAGGATGCTGCTGCAACAACGATGAGGAGGGAGAATGAGACAGTCGAGGAACGTGAACACAGACTCGCACAGGATGCTGCTGCAACAACGATGAGGAGGGAGAACAAGACCCTCGACGAACGTGAACACAGACTCGCACAGGATGCTGCTGCAACAATGATGAGGAAGGAGAACGAGACAGTCGTGGAACGTCAACACAGACTCGCACAGGATGCTGCTGCAACAACGATGAGGAGGGAGAACGAGACAGTCGAGGAACGTGAACACAGACTCGCACAGGATGCTGCTGCAACAACGATGAGGAGGGAGAATGAGACAGTCGAGGAACATGAACACAGACTCGCACAGGATTCTGCTGCAACAACGATGAGGTGTGAGAATGAGACCGTCGATGAACGTCAACACAGACTCGCATGGCATGCTGAGCAACAAAGACGTTGGAGTGCTCAGCAAACATATACAACCGCAGCCATAATGAATCCGGCCGAAGTATCCGATAATATTGTTCAAGAGCATAATTGCGGTCCAATGACGTCACCATGTGTGTACTGTTCTGCACACCATTTCACAAATGAATCAACAGGACAAGGGGATGGATTTACACTGTGTTGTTCCAAGGGAAAAGTTTAATTGCCTCCACTATTTTCCGTACCTGCTCGACTGCAACAACTTTATCAGGGTGACGATGGAAAATGTCGCAACTTCCGAGACAATATCCGGATTTTCAATTCGGCATTAGCTTTTGCATCAATGGGTGCTCAGATCTCATCTCCTCCAGGAAATGGACCGTACTGTTTCAAAATCCACGGTCAAATTTACCATCGCTGTGGTCCATTACATCCATCACATGTACATGAACAAGCACAATTTGCACAATTATTTATTTTGGATACAGCTCAAGCTACAAAGGAACGTATGAATCGACCTGAGAATCACAGATGTTTGCAAGAATTGATGGCAGAACTGCACAACATACTATCTGACGTTAATCCTTATGTCACATGTTACAAGACTATGTTCGAGCGTGAACAGGAAGAAATCAGGAAAGCTGTCCTTGAAGATCGCCTCCCTTCTACCTTGGAAATGCATTTTCGTCGACTGTGTGCAGACGACCAAAGACGTTACAACATACCAACTCCTGATGAAATTGCTGCTGTCTCCGTTAGTGGACAAGATGGTGAACCACCTGCAAACAGGGATTTCCAGGTTCATTTGCATGACCAGGGCTTACACAATCTCTCTCCACTTTCCTCTCACATTGATCCCATGACATATCCCATTCTCTTTCCACATGGCGAGCCTGGATGGATGATAAACATGCCTCACCAGCGACAAACTGCGGTTCGAAACAAGGTAACTCATCATGAATTCTATGCCTACCGACTGGCTATTCGAAATGAATTCAGCACTATCCATTCTTCGGGGAAATTGTTCCAGCAGTATGTTGTCGACGGATATTGCAAGGCAGAAGCAAATCGACTGCAATACTTCAAACAAAATCAGGAAACCCTTAGAGCCATGGAATACAGAGGACTACTGGACCACGTCCAGAATGTTGCTGCTGATAACCAACGTTCTGTCAGTCGTATCGTCATTTTGCTGTCGAGTTTTGCAGGGAGTCGAAGAGCTATGCAGGAGAACTACCAAGATGCTATGGCCATTGTTCGCAAATTCGGAAAACCAGATCTTTTCATCACGTTCACGTGTAATCTAAAATGGACAGAGATACATGAAAACATCGGACAACACCAATGAGCTGAAGGCAGACCAGATTTAGTGGCACGCGTGTTTCATCTGAAATTAAAAGAGTTAATCGACGATATAACGAAGAAGCACGTGTTGGGCAAAGTACTTGCATTTCTCTACGTCGTCGAGTATCCGAAGCGTGGCCTACCGCATGCCCACATATTACTCATGCTGTGCCAAGAAGATAAAATTTGTAGTGCCGAAGACATTGACAGAATTGTTTCCGCACAAATTCCTAATTCAAATGAGTCACCAGAGATCCATTCCTTGGTGAAGTCTCACATGATACATGGTCCGTGTGGCACTTTAAATCGCCATTCGATTTGTGTGAAAGATGGAGTGTGCAGTAAAGGCTTTCCAAAAGCGTATGCTGCAGAGACACTTGCGAGCATAGATGGCTATGCCCTTTACAAGCGTCCCCCAAATGGACCCACCATAACCGTTCATGGGACCGATGTTGATTGCCAATTTGTGGTCCCATTCAATGCTTATTTACTGAAGAAGTACAGAGCACACATCAACATTGAGGTTTGCGCAAGCATAAAGAGTATAAAGTACTTATTTACATATGTGTACAAGGGACATGACTGTGCCAGCATCGAAATTCGAGAGCGCGGGAGAGTGGAGGTGGACGAAATAAAGACCTATTTGGACTGCAGATATGTCAGTGCCCCAGAGGCAGCATGGAGATTGATGGAATTTGAAATGCACAAACAGTCCCATTCCATCACCAGACTTGCGGTACATTTACCTGAATTGCAGACTGACTGTTGTGTTCAGGGATGGTAACGAGGAAGAAGCCATTGTACGACATAGGGGTACAACACTTACAGCTTGGTTTCAGTTAAACCAGAGAGACCCTGAGGCACGAAGTTATCTGTACCATGACATTCCAAAATATTACGTATTTGAAGATGGACGAAAGACATGGAAACTTCGACGCCGGGGCGGCAACAAGGTTATCGGACGCATGGTTTCGGCAAGCCCTATGGACATTGAGCGCTTTCATCTTCGTGTACTCCTGCTGCACTGCCCTGGTAAAACATCATTTGAAGATCTCAGAACCGTAGATGGAGCAGTTTGTGAAACATACAAGGATGCAGCCAGGAAATTACATTTAACAGAAGATGATACAGAATGGGACAGGTCCTTAGCTGATGGAGTTATCTTTGCCATGCCACAACAAATGAGATCTCTTTTTGCAACCCTATGCATATTCTGCACACCAACAGACACGTCGGCACTGTGGGAAAAATATAAAAACGACCTTTGCGAAGATTTTGTGCACAGCGGCCATATCTTGGAACAGAGTATTTTCATGGCATTGCGAGAAATACAGTCCTTCCTCCTGAGACATGGACAGACCTTGGAAGCATTTTAGTTACCAGTACCTCCAGACACTGTTGAAGATCTTTCGAGTGATGATTAACAGTATGTACCGGGAGATGAACATGAAAAAGGTGAAAACAACAGACAACTACTAAATGATGACCAAATCCAAATTGTAGATGAGGTCCTACCGTTCATTGTAGGGACCAGTACACAGGCAACCGGTTGTTTTTCGTTGATGGACCGAGCGGAAGTGGCAAGACCTTTCTCTATAATACGCTTCTGCACATCTTGCGAGGCCAGTGTCGTTTGGTTCTTCCAATGGCGTACTCGGGCATTGCAGCAACATTGCTAGCAGGGAGCCGTACATCGCTCCATCGATTTAAATTGCCAGTGCCCATTTTGGAAAACTCCACATGCAACATCTCACCTACGAGTAAAGATGCAGATGCTCCAAGGAAGGCCAACCTATTCATTTGGGATGAAGCACCTATGGCTCCAGCATATGCTTTCGCGGCTGTTGATCGATGTCTCCGGGATGTAACCAGCAACAACATTCCTTTTGGTGGAAAGGTCTTACCTCTTGGTGGGGACTTCAGGCATGTTTTGCCCATTGTACCTCGCGCTGCACCTGCAGCAATCATCGCCACATGCATCAAGCATAGCAAGTTGTGGCCAAAGTTCAAACAGCTGAACTTAACATCAAACATGAGAGCTAATGATGATGAAGATTTCTCAAAATGGTTACTGTCGGTTGGAAATGGGACTGTGGAAACAATTCCTGACTCAGATTTAATACGACTGCCTGATCGTATCTGTGTAGAAGACAACATTTATTTAGCAGAGGCTGTTTTCGGTAATTTGAACGAAATCCTTTTTTTTTTTTTTTTTTTTTTTTGTATACAGAGTCGAGGCTCGTGAAAGAGCTAACATTTATCAAACAAACAAATCAGACAAACAAGCAAACAAACTATACAAAAAGGGGAGCGGTCGACAAGATGGGGAGAGAAGGGGAGGAAGCACACAAACACAACATTTGAGAGCAGGGACATCGGGAGATGTGTGGGAGGGAGAGGGCCTGGGGGGAGGCAGGATAGGTATAAAACGTAAGGACAACAAGGATTTCCAGGAAAGAAGTCAAAAGTCACCTAAAAAAAGTGGATTTGAGGTGAAATTAGCGGGGGTAGAAAAGATCAAGGTTTTGGATTGCGGAAGATAAGAGATGGTGGTGAACAGCCGTTTTAAAGACCTGGAGGGAGGAGTGGGATTGAAGAGAGTGAGGGAGTTTGTTCCAGAGGCGGGAGAAAAGAGGCATGAAGGAGTGAAGGTGAGCAGAGAGTCTTGATTTTGGCAGTTTAACCATTAGAGGGTTGCAGGCTGATCTTGTGCGACCTGTAGGAATATTTGGGGGACAGAGCCCAGAGAGAGCTGGGGGAGCAAGGCCGGAGAGGAGTCGGCAGAAGACGGAAAGACCACCAACCTGCCTGTGGCGAGTAAGTGAAAGGCCCTCAGAGATAGCGTCATCGCGGGAGATTCCAATGATCCTGAATGCTTTGGTTTCAACAGCGTGAAGACGAGCTAGGTGTGAGGCAGGAGCACCAGCTCAGAGGGGAGAGCAGTACTCCATTGAGCTGCGGATGAAAGCCTTGTATGTGGTGAGGAGCTCAGGTGTGCCAAGGAAGGAATTCACACGACGGAGGATGCCCAGTCGGCGACTGGCTTTGGAGGCCAGCTTGGAAATGTGGTTTTCCCAGGAAAGATCATGGCAGATAGTGAGACCCAAAAGCTTGAGTGACAGAACTTCTTGGAGAGGATTATTCAGAAAGTAGATGGGAGGGTTGTCCAGTCGGTCTTTTCGGAGAGACATCGTAAGAGTGTGAGATTTGTCAGGATTGAAAGACATGTTCCACTTGTTTGCCCAGTACTCCAAATTCAAACTATGATGCGCTGGCACAACGAGCCATGTTGTGTCCAAAGAATGAATCCACATTTGTGATCAACGATGAGATAATGGATGCATTTCCTGGGGAAGAAAAGACGTACTTCAGCGCTGATTCCATTGTCTGTGATGACCCTGAAGAGGCACTAAATTATCCTATGGAATTCCTAAATCAAATAACTCCTTCTGGAATGCCATTGCACAAACTTTGTCTCAAAGATGGTGCTGTCATCATGTTACTCCGTAACTTTGATCCAGAACAGGGACTGTGCAATGGTGCAAGATTGGTTGTTAAAAGATTGTTGCCAAACATAATAGATGGAGAAATAATTTCTGGCAGTCACAAAGGAACACGCACATTTATACCCAGGATTAGTATTGCACCTTCCGATACAACACTACCATTCGTACTCAAACGCCATCAATTTCCAGTTTGTGTGGCATTCTCTTTCTCAATAAACAGGAGTCAAGGTCAAACATTACACAAAGTTGGGATTTACTTTCCAGAACCCGTCTTCAGCCATGGCCAATTATATGTTGCATTGTCGCGTGCTAAACGATTTGAGGATGTCAAGGTAAAGGTAGTCAGTAATGGCCAACAGGGAAAAATTGATGGCCACAGTGGAATCTTCACCCGTAATGTTGTTTACCCAGAGGTCCTGCAGTGGCACCATTCAGGCAACAAAAGGAGGGCACGAAGGAAAATAGTTAATTACTCCGACACATTTAGTTTCGGTGATTGAAAATTCACCGGACCATTGTTGCTGTTTTGATGCTTTTTACTGCTGTTTTGATGCTTTTTCACTGCTGTTTTCATGCTTTTTCACTGCTGTTTTTTCACTGCTGTTCTGATGCTTTTTCACTGCTGTTGTCATGCTTTTTCACTGCTGTTTTGATGCTTTTTCACTGCTGTTTTGATGCTTTTTCACTGCTGTTTTGATGCTTTCCACTGTTGTTTTGATATTGTTTTGATGCTTTTTCACTGCTGTTTTGACGCTTTCCACTGTTGTTGTGATAGTGTTTTGATGCTTTTTCACTGCTGTTTTGATGCTGTTTCACAGCTGTTCTGATGCGTTTTTGCCGTTTTTCTAAATATAAAAATGCCATTAAAAAAAAAAATCCAAAAAAATCTCACAATGATGACATATAATTCACCGAAAACGTTGAAGCAACCGCATAATATTACGGTGATGTTTAACTCTGAGTGAGAATAGTTCTAAATTTAAAAAACTTTCTTCTGATATTTGTGATTTATTTCAAACAAACTGTATTTCCCATCTACACGGGCATGTATTCCTATTAACGTTATGTAAAGTACATAAATTGTGTGGATGACATCATTTGTGCATCTGATAAATTGCCAGTAACCATTTTGTGAAACTGAATGTGCAGGTGCAGCATCGAACTGAATATGTCGAAATGTCACACACGTCCATGCCCGTGGGATTCCCACGGGTGACCCCACTAGTAATTTGTGTTCTCCTAAAACTAATTGTGATTAATTGCTTAACAAGTAAACAAAACCGAATACCTGCATCGACTATTATGAATGTTTAATTGTCCTGGAGAGATGATTTTACCTTCAAGTGAAATTACCTTCAGTACAAGAACTCCATGTTTTCAATAACCAAAAATACCTGTTCAGAGATTGTACCAAAGAAGGTATTTTATCTCTCCTGAGGGAATGTGCTCATTCTGCGTTATTACTGCAGGCATATTTGTCATGAAAAAAAAATTTGTGTATTTTTTTTGTTAAAAGCAAAAACTCACTTGATTTTGTAAGAAGGTATCATAAGCTTTAAAAAAATTTAGGGTGGCATTTTTTCTGGACATTCTAACGGCCTGAAATCCAAGATGGCCGCCACCGTAGCAAAACACCCTAAATTTGACGCTAAAATTAACTTTATGTGGTTTAAATATTTTTGTTTTCAGCATGAACTGCTTGGAACTTGTATATAGAGGTGACTATAATAACAATAACTTCCACCTGACTACTAATCTTTTTATTTCGCACAATTTCAGACAGAGGCTGCCTTTTTAATTTCAACATGGCGGCCGGAAAATTGACGTTCGAATCCAGTCACCGGCAGCAGTTTGTTCGCTTTATAGTGTTAAGGTTCCACTTGTCCATTTTATGGTGTTCTAACATATTCTTTTCTTCTTTTGCAGGCTGCAAGTACCCACAGCAACCATCACCCAGGATAACATAGCTTAGAGACCTGAGATTAACCAAAATGGCGGAGTCTTCTTCTAACAAGAAGTCAAAAACGGTGGATTTTGAACTATGCTTTATTTGCCAGTTGAGCAGCAAGCAAACAGATTATACAAACTATGTGCTTCGTCCTTCTTTGCCTTCAGTCGAGAAAGTAATTACAACAACTGATGTTCGATGTTCATATGGGGAAACAGAATTCTCTACATTAAAGAATCGCATAAAAGGTTTGTCAGCCCATGAACTGTTACAGAATGGTTTTTCATACGACAACACATGTTATAAGGATCTCACACATAAAACATGCATTGAACGAGCCAAGACCCGATATGAGAAAGGACAAGCGACAGGCAGCGTCAGTTATATAAAACAGAAGACAAAAGGACGACTGAAAAAATCTGATGCTGCACCTACAAGTGCTTCCACATCACAGCGATCTACCAGAAGTCAGGCTTTCGACAAGGAGATGTGTGTCATTTGTCAGGAAGACAAAGCAGACAAATTGCACGACGTCTCAACTGAAAACATGGGAGCTCAGCTCAAAGCCATTGGTCAACAAACAGACAGAAAACTTTTGAAAGTTAGACTGAGCAATGTTGTAGGCTCATCTGATCTTCTTACAGCAGTTGATGAGGACATGAAGTATCACCTTCTGTGCTTAGGCCATGCAAAACGAGACATAGAAAAAGTTAACAGACCTCCAAAACAGCATGTTCATTTTGCACAGTTAGTGTCTGACCTGGAGATGCTCGACATGGTGGAAACTGAAATCAATGACCCATCTAACAGTTCAGCTTTGAATATGAACGACATTGAACAATCATATGTTGGTTTGCTAGAAGCCAATGGGTTCCCTTTACCCGACAATCCGCGATACAAACCATACTTAAAGCAACTGATTTTGGACAACATCGCTGATGTGCACTTCACCAGGCCTCCAGACAAAACCAAACCTGAGCAAGTACTTTCTACAAAATCCAAGGAAACCCTGTTAGCTGGTGCGTTGGCCTCCGATACAAAAGACCTAAGAGAAGATGTGAAAGTCCTTCTGAAAGCATCTAAAATACTGAGAAGAGACATTGCAAGCGCAACCCCGTGGAAATTTGAAGGAACATTTGATAATTATGAACCACCTGCTTTGCTTCAACTCCTCTGCAAGCTTGCTATCCAAGGTTTACATCATGTTAAAACAATCAGCAGGGCCGAATCTATGAACCAAAGTGCATCTGTGCTGGCACAACATTTCGTATGTGCATACAAGTCTGATCGGCAGGTCACCTAGGAAACAAAACATGAAGATGTCACTTTCAAACACCGCACTGAGACTCCCCTTACCGTCGGCTTAGCTCTGGATGTGCACAAAAACATGGCTATGGTAAATTCAGTTATAAAAACGGAACAAATGAAAACATGCCAAGACTTTGCAAATGCCTTTCTCCAGATAATCTGTAACATGGCAGCACAATATGATGAGGTCAGATTGGTGTTCGACCGGTACATCAAAACATCGCTCAAGGAACAGATGAGGACAAAGAGGACCAAGGGAAAGTCAACATATTACCACGTGAAGGCCAACACTTTAATCCAACATATTTCCCTGAAGGACTTCTTATCAGATATCCGCGCCAAAGGACAACTGACCGAGTATTTGGCTGGCAAAGTTGTATGTCACAGCAAGAGCTCCAACAACAGACTGAAACAACTTATGGTGACCTCAGGAACACAAACCAAGGGCAATGTTGATATCCCAGACTCGCTCCTCACTCACAGCCAAGAAGAGGCAGACACTTTGCTTGTACTGCATGCTCTAACTGTTCTCAATGAAGCAGAACTTGTTGTCAGTTCCCCAGACACAGACGTCTTTTTGTTGCTTGTCTACATGTATCCAAACTTACCAACGTCTACAACCTTCCTTACGGGAAAGGGCAGGCTGAAGAGGAACATTTCTGTGCGGAGCATATACAACAACTTAGGACCAAAGCGCGCTTCTGCACTGTTAGGTTTTCATGCTCTGACAGGTTCCGATATGTCTGGTAGATTTGCTGGCAGAACCAAAGACTCATGCTTCAAGGCATTTATGTCTTGTGATGATGAGATCCTGGATGCACTAGCAATGCTCGGGAATGATGACATTGATCTGCCCCCTGATGTATGCTCTCAGTTGGAACGCTTTGTCTGTATTTTGTATCGATCCAAAATCTACACAAAAGTGAATGAGCTCCGTTGGTTCCTCTACTCAAATCGTGCAGCCGAAGGAGAAAACCTACCACCAACTTCTGGTTCACTGGACTTGCACATTCGTCGGGCACATTACATATCCATGATTTGGAGAAAAGCTTGTGAAACTCACCCGTGCCTCCCAGCACCAGCTGCATTTGGTTGGACATTTGATGCAGTTTCAAGTCATTTCTCTCCAGTTCGCTGTTTGAATCCACCAGCTCCTGAAGCAGTATTGCACCTCATAAAGTGCGGGTGCAAACGTGGATGCGAAGGAAGGTGCAGCTGTCGCAAGAACAATATCCCATGTACGGAAGTTTGTGGATGCTGGGTTTTCAGCTGCAACAACAAAACTGTCCAACCAGGGATAAATGAAGACTGTGAAGATTGAGGTGTTACTTTCTATGACATTCACAAAATTATAATTCACTTGATATCCATTGTTAAAAATACTAAATGAAAGCCAGGCATTTAATCAGTATGACTTTTTGCATCTTCCTGTTTAAACGATTTAAGAGATTGAACAGTAATTCAAGTATTTCATTTTATTTAGATCTGTTTGTTGGCTTGTTAATTATGTATTCTTTGTGAAAAATACATGTCTTTAAATAGATACTTTGTTTGTAATTACATGCGAAGGGAGAAGGTATAGTTTACATTGCGGGTGCGCGGTAGCCATTTTGGAATTTGGCATGTAGATCATACATATAACATAAATTTGATGATTCCATTCGATTCCTGGTCTCAGAAAACATATATGTAGACACTTTATTTGTAATTGTATCACATGTACTCACGAAGATATCGCATTATTAGTGTTCGGTGGCCATTTTGGACGCCATCTTGGATTTCATAGTCTTAGAATGTTCAGAAAAAATGCCACCCTAATTTTTTTTTAAGCTTATGATACCTTCTTACAAAATCAATTGAGTTTTTGCTTTTAACAAAAAAAATACACGAAATTCCAAATATGCCTATACTATATGATTACCTGCACGCCATTTCGACCATTAATCGAATTCCTTTTCCTAAAAATCTGAAATTACATGCACATGATTTGTGACCGATTTGTATTGAAATATTAAATTTGCGACATCATACGTCACATGGTTTGGCAGCCATATTGGATTGAAGGAAAATATTAAATAATTATATCTCTGAAACGACTTACCCTATCAATGCGAAATTTTACAATCATCCAACACCACTGTTGCATATACTTTGAAAATGATGACATTGTAGGTCATGTGGTTTGGCAGCCATCTTGGATAGAAAAACAAACCTTATGCGATCAACACAAAACTTCACAAACGTGATGCCTGACCCATACATATACAGAGTGGACATTTTTCAGGTCATATGTCATGTGGTGCAGCAGACATATTAGCTTGAAAGCCGATATTAAATATATATATATTGTTGCGGTTTTTGTAAATAAAGCAACCCCCGAAAGTTAGTTGCACCACAACATGTAGCCTCGCTTAGTCAGTTATTTCTTATTAAATGTGAAGTTTAGTCTCCTTCCCAGTGTTACTATGCGTTGAGGCAGGTAGAGAAAGGGTAGGCCTCATTGAAGCTTGGAATGCCATGTCATGGGCCGAGAACAAGTCTAGGAGGACCGAGGGAGGAGCTGGAGGGCGTGGCTGGTAAGCAGCGAACAGCCAATTGGGGCAAAAGGGATTGGCCAATAACGGCGGCCAATGGGAGCCAAAGGGAGTGGCCAATAACGGCGGCCAATGAGAGCTAAGGGGAGTGACTAATGAGCTGTTAAGGTTCTCCACTGTGTCCCCTTTTCTATCACCATTGTACATTTGTGAATAAATCCTGTGGTTTGTTTCCAACTTGGCCATCTTGGTCCCTTCACCATTGGCCTAGCATTGCACGAGTTAAAACCGCTCGATCGGGTTCATAGTGATTAACGGCACGAGTTACGCGACGCACAAACCGCTCGGGCATACCAGACCAGCGTGACTCGTGCGAGGTTCAGCCCCCATTCTAACAGCTGCGTGTGTCGAAGGTTCTCGGGTTGTGACCGGTAACCCTTCCACGCGTTAGCTGCGGGCTCGGCAGCTGGAATTGCCCAGCAATCCGTCCTCCACGAGTTTCGCATGGGGGCGGCCTCGTGGACTCGAAGCTCGAGGGGGAGCAAGGCTTAACCCCCACTCAGTACGTTGATGAGCTCGAGATCCGCAACAATATATTTTATGATTTTAATGAAAAAAAAAATTTTTTAAACGTAAATTATAAATGTAATCATAAATTATATAAAATAAATTATATAAATTATATAAATATTAGAATTTTTTTTCATAAAAAACAGGGTGGGGGTTGGGGGCTGCCAGATATCGCCTAACCCTACTCATAGGGTGGAGGGGGGGAGATGCTCGAGAACGCCTTACCCTCCTCTTAGGGTGTGGGGGTGGGGGAGATGCTATTGATTGCCTTACCCTCCCCTTAGGGTGGGGGTGGGGGGGGGGTGGAGATGCTCGAGAATGCCTTACCCTCCGCTTAGGTTGTGGGGGGCGGGGCGGGGAGGAGATACTATTGATTGCCTTACCCTCCTCTTATGGGCGAGATGTGAGAAATTCCCTTACCCTCTTCTTATGGCGGGGGTGGAAGGGAGATGCTAGAGATTGCCTTACCGTCCTCAAAGGGCGTGTGTGGGGGGGGGGGGGGAAGGATGCTAGAGCTCGCATTACCTTCCACAAAGGGTGTGGGTGGGGGGGGGAGGGATGCTGGAGATCGCCTTACCCTCCTCTTAGGGTGGGGGCGGGGAGGGGTGATGCCAGAGGTCGCCTTACCCTCCTTTTAGGGTGGGGTGGGGGGGGGAGATGATCGATATCGCCTTACCCTTCTCTTGGGGTGGGGGGGGGGGGGATGCTAGAGATTGCCTTACCCTCCTGTTCGTGAAGTGGGGGTTCAGGGGTAATTTTAAAGATAATAATAATAATAATAATTCATTTATTTTGTATAGCGCTTTTCCAAAAGCCCAAAGGCGCTTTGACAGAGTGGAAAACATAATGCATAACAATACATGAAAACAACAATTGCAAAAAGACAAGAATCAATAGGGAAATAGTTAAAGCAAAAGGAGGGAGAAGGAGAAGAGATAGTCAGGGGTTAGATGCTGTGGGTTGAATGTTGAATGCAGTGTTGAACAGGTGGGTCTTTAGTGATGTTTTGAATGTGGTGAGTGAGGAGGAGTCTCTGATGGTGTGAGGTAGTGAGTTCCAGAGGGTGGGAGCAGCGATGGAGAAGGCCCTGTCCCCCCAGGATCTGAATTTGGTCCGGATGGAGGGGGTCAGGAGGTTGGTACCAGCAGAGCGGAGGTTGCGGGTGGGAGTGTGTCTGGAGAGGAGGTCAGCCAGGTAGGATGGGGCCAGGTTATGGAGGGCTTTGTATGTCAAGAGGAGGATTTTGTACTGGATTCTCTGGGGGATGGGGAGCCAGTGAAGCTTGTAAAGGACGGGGGTGATGTGGTCACGGGTCCGGGAATGGGTGAGTAGACGGGCAGCGGAGTTCTGAATGTATTGGAGTTTATTGGTGATTTTTTGAGGGTGAACCATAGAGGAAGCTATTGCAGTAGTCCAGACGGGAGGTGATGAAGGCGTGGATGAGGGTTTCTGCAGCCGTGGAGGAGAGGGATGAGCGGAGACGGGCAATGTTTTTCAGGTGAAAGAAGGCTGACTTTGTGATCTGTTTAGTGTATTTGTCGAAGGAGAGGGTTTGGTCAAAGATGACGCCAAGATTCCGGATGTGAGGGGAGGTGGATACTGGGAAACCGTCGATGTTGAGGGCAAAGTTATGGGTGGATTTTGTGAGCGTTTTTGGGCCAATGATGATTATTTCAGATTTATCACAGTTAAGCTTGAGGAAGTTGATTTGAAGCCAGGATTTTATTTCAGTGATGCAGTTTGTCAGGATAGAGTGGGTGTCGGTGGAGACGGACTTGGTGGAGATGAAAAGCTGGATGTCATCGGCGAAGCAGTGGAATTGGAGACCATGACGGCGGATTAAGTGACCGAGGGGGGACAGGTAAAGGATGAAGAGGAGGGGGCCAAGAACTGAACCTTGGGGGACACCTTGGGGGAGGGGAGCAGTGGGGGATTTGCAGTTATTGATGGAGATGAACTGGCGTCTGTCAGAGAGGTATGATTTAATCCAAGAGAGGGCAGTGCCGGTAACGTTAAAGGTGGGGGGGGGGGGGGGGGAATGTCTTTGTCCTGTTGGGGGGAATGTGAAAGATGGCCCTATCCTCCTGTTTTGTAGAGGAGGAGGGGAGGGACATGCTGATGTTATAATGGTCTCTTTTCAACATGCGATGTTTCGACAAATTTCTGTCCTCACCTCCAATGCTTCCCAGGGAAACTCATTTCCTGCATTGCATTAATGTATTATTTATTGCAAATAATCCATCGGACATAATCCGTAACTGTATTTATTGTAATCCTTTGTGTTGTTTATTTTTGTGCACTCGTCATTTTGACAGAATTTCCCCCGAGCTGGTATCGTAAAGGAGAAACAAAAATAAAGTGCTGTTACTGGAGGCTCGTAGATCTACCAGGATTTCGGTTTCGGTGTTTCCAAGAACAGTCGATGGATGATTACAATCGAGGAGGAGCGGAACGAGGCGGGGCGGGAAAGGGCGGAGCGGGACGAGGCGTGGCAGGCCGGGAAGGGGCGGGGTGGGGCGGGATGAGGCGGGGCGAGACTGGTCGGGGCGTGGCAGTCCTGGAAGGGGAGGAGCGGAGCGGCGTGAGAGGCGGGTGGTACTCCGAAGGGCGCGGCATTCTGGAAATGGTTCTGATGTTCTTTCGTTTTCTACTAGGTCAATATAAGGGTTCTGTGTAACTCCAAACTTCGTGCCAAGTCAACAATTGAAAAACAACTGAACTAAAGGTAATTATTCTCATGCGCCGTGAACGGAAGTGGTAAAATGGCTGATCTGTGGCTTCAGTTCTTCATCTGACGCCAGTTGGCCAATGAACCATCAACTACCACGTGGTAGAGATTGGTGACCCCGAGGATGAGGAAGAAGAAGAAGATTGAATTGCGTGCACAGGAAGGATTCAGAAAACCTCCAGGTGATCTTGGAAACCTTGAACTGCAACTGTGACGAAGATACCCATGATCGGATAGTATCGATCCGTGTCCTTTTTGGTTTCGTGTCCGCGACCTTTTGTCCCCCGTGCGAGGCCCCGCGTCCGTTTTGTCCCCCGTGCGAGGCCCCGCGCCCGTTTTGTCCCCCGTGCGAGGCCCCGCGCCCGTTTTGTCCCCCGTGCGAGGCCCCGCGCCCGTTTTGTCCCCCGTGCGAGGCCCCGCGTCCGTTTTGTCCCCCGTGCGAGGCCCCGCGTCCGTTTTGTCCCCCGTGCGAGGCCCCGCGTCCGTTTTGTCCCCCGTGCGAGGCCCCGCGTCCGTTTTGTCCCCCGTGCGAGGCCCCGCGTCCGTTTTGTCCCCCGTGCGAGGCCCCGCGTCCGTTTGTCCCCCGTGCGAGGCCCCGCGTCCGTTTTGTCCCCCGTGCGAGGCCCCGCGTCCGTTTTGTCCCCCGTGCGAGGCCCCGCGTCCGTTTTGTCCCCCGTGCGAGGCCCCGCGTCCGTTTTGTCCCCCGTGCGAGGCCCCGCGTCCGTTTTGTCCCCCGTGCGAGGCCCCGCGTCCGTTTTGTCCCCCGTGCGAGGCCCCGCGTCCGTTTTGTCCCCCGTGCGAGGCCCCGCGTCCGTTTTGTCCCCCGTGCGAGGCCCCGCGTCCGTTTTGTCCCCCGTGCGAGGCCCCGCGTCCGTTTTGTCCCCCGTGCGAGGCCCCGCGTCCGTTTTGTCCCCCGTGCGAGGCCCCGCGTCCGTTTTGTCCCCCGTGCGAGGCCCCGCGTCCGTTTTGTCCCCCGTGCGAGGCCCCGCGTCCGTTTTGTCCCCCGTGCGAGGCCCCGCGTCCGTTTTGTCCCCCGTGCGAGGCCCCGCGTCCGTTTTGTCCCCCGTGCGAGGCCCCGCGTCCGTTTTGTCCCCCGTGCGAGGCCCCGCGTCCGTTTTGTCCCCCGTGCGAGGCCCCGCGTCCGTTTTGTCCCCCGTGCGAGGCCCCGCGTCCGTTTTGTCCCCCGTGCGAGGCCCCGCGTCCGTTTTGTCCCCCGTGCGAGGCCCCGCGTCCGTTTTGTCCCCCGTGCGAGGCCCCGCGTCCGTTCTGTCCCCCGTGCGAGGCCCCGCGTCCGTTCTGTCCCCGTGCGAGGCCCCGCGTCCGTTCTGTCCCCCGTGCGAGGCCCCGCGTCCGTTCTGTCCCCCGTGCGAGGCCCCGCGTCCGTTCTGTCCCCCGTGCGAGGCCCCGCGTCCGTTCTGTCCCCCGTGCGAGGCCCCGCGTCCGTTCTGTCCCCCGTGCGAGGCCCCCGCGTCCGTTCTGTCCCCCGTGCGAGGCCCCGCGTCCGTTCTGTCCCCCGTGCGAGGCCCCGCGTCCGTTCTGTCCCCCGTGCGAGGCCCCGCGTCCGTTCTGTCCCCCGTGCGAGGCCCCGCGTCCGTTCTGTCCCCCGTGCGAGGCCCCCGCGTCCGTTCTGTCCCCCGTGCGAGGCCCCGCGTCCGTTCTGTCCCCCGTGCGAGGCCCCGCGTCCGTTCTGTCCCCCGTGCGAGGCCCCGCGTCCGTTCTGTCCCCCGTGCGAGGCCCCGCGTCCGTTCTGTCCCCCGTGCGAGGCCCCGCGTCCGTTCTGTCCCCCGTGCGAGGCCCCGCGTCCGTTCTGTCCCCCGTGCGAGGCCCCGCGTCCGTTCTGTCCCCCGTGCGAGGCCCCGCGTCCGTTCTGTCCCCCGTGCGAGGCCCCGCGTCCGTTCTGTCCCCCGTGCGAGGCCCCGCGTCCGTTCTGTCCCCCGTGCGAGGCCCCGCGTCCGTTCTGTCCCCCGTGCGAGGCCCCGCGTCCGTTCTGTCCCCCGTGCGAGGCCCCGCGTCCGTTCTGTCCCCCGTGCGAGGCCCCGCGTCCGTTCTGTCCCCCGTGCGAGGCCCCGCGTCCGTTCTGTCCCCCGTGCGAGGCCCCGCGTCCGTTCTGTCCCCCGTGCGAGGCCCCGCGTCCGTTCTGTCCCCCGTGCGAGGCCCCGCGTCCGTTCTGTCCCCCGTGCGAGGCCCCGCGTCCGTTCTGTCCCCCGTGCGAGGCCCCGCGTCCGTTCTGTCCCCCGTGCGAGGCCCCGCGTCCGTTCTGTCCCCCGTGCGAGGCCCCGCGTCCGTTCTGTCCCCCGTGCGAGGCCCCGCGTCCGTTCTGTCCCCCGTGCGAGGCCCCGCGTCCGTTCTGTCCCCCGTGCGAGGCCCCGCGTCCGTTCTGTCCCCCGTGCGAGGCCCCGCGTCCGTTCTGTCCCCCGTGCGAGGCCCCGCGTCCGTTCTGTCCCCCGTGCGAGGCCCCGCGTCCGTTCTGTCCCCCGTGCGAGGCCCCGCGTCCGTTCTGTCCCCCGTGCGAGGCCCCGCGTCCGTTCTGTCCCCCGTGCGAGGCCCCGCGTCCGTTCTGTCCCCCGTGCGAGGCCCCGCGTCCGTTCTGTCCCCCGTGCGAGGCCCCGCGTCCGTTCTGTCCCCCGTGCGAGGCCCCGCGTCCGTTCTGTCCCCCGTGCGAGGCCCCGCGTCCGTTCTGTCCCCCGTGCGAGGCCCCGCGTCCGTTCTGTCCCCCGTGCGAGGCCCCGCGTCCGTTCTGTCCCCCGTGCGAGGCCCCGCGTCCGTTCTGTCCCCCGTGCGAGGCCCGCGTCCGTTCTGTCCCCCGTGCGAGGGCCCCGACGTCCGTTCTGTCCCCACGTGCGAGGCCACCGCGTCTGGTTCTGGTCCCCCGTGCTAAGGAGGGTTCCACCCTGGCCGGTGGCGCCGTTCTGTCCTCCCCGTTGCGGAGGCCCCGCGTTCCGTTCTGGTCAGGTCGCTTCCCGTTGCGAGGCCCCGCGTCCGTTCTGTCCCCCGTGCGAGGCCCCGCGTCCGTTCTGTCCCCCGTGCGAGGCCCCGCGTCCGTTCTGTCCCCCGTGCGAGCCCCGCGTCCGTTCTGTCCCCCGTGCGAGGCCCGCGTCCGTTCTGTCCCCCGTGCGAGGCCCTCCGTTTTGTCCCCCGTGCGAGGCCCCGCGTCCGTTTTGTCCCCCGTGCGAGGCCCCGCGTCCGTTTTGTCCCCCGTGCGAGGCCCCGCGTCCGTTTTGTCCCCCGTGCGAGGCCCCGCGTCCGTTTTGTCCCCCGTGCGAGGCCCCGCGTCCGTTTTGTCCCCCGTGCGAGGCCCCGCGTCCGTTTTGTCCCCCGTGCGAGGCCCCGCGTCCGTTTTGTCCCCCGTGCGAGGCCCCGCGTCCGTTTTGTCCCCCGTGCGAGGCCCCGCGTCCGTTTTGTCCCCCGTGCGAGGCCCCGCGTCCGTTTTGTCCCCCGTGCGAGGCCCCGCGTCCGTTTTGTCCCCCGTGCGAGGCCCCGCGTCCGTTTTGTCCCCCGTGCGAGGCCCCGCGTCCGTTTTGTCCCCCGTGCGAGGCCCCGCGTCCGTTTTGTCCCCCGTGCGAGGCCCCGCGTCCGTTTTGTCCCCCGTGCGAGGCCCCGCGTCCGTTTTGTCCCCCGTGCGAGGCCCCGCGTCCGTTTTGTCCCCCGTGCGAGGCCCCGCGTCCGTTTTGTCCCCCGTGCGAGGCCCCGCGTCCGTTTTGTCCCCCGTGCGAGGCCCCGCGTCCGTTTTGTCCCCCGTGCGAGGCCCCGCGTCCGTTTTGTCCCCCGTGCGAGGCCCCGCGTCCGTTTTGTCCCCCGTGCGAGGCCCCGCGTCCGTTTTGTCCCCCGTGCGAGGCCCCGCGTCCGTTTTGTCCCCCGTGCGAGGCCCCGCGTCCGTTTTGTCCCCCGTGCGAGGCCCCGCGTCCGTTTTGTCCCCCGTGCGAGGCCCCGCGTCCGTTTTGTCCCCCGTGCGAGGCCCCGCGTCCGTTTTGTCCCCCGTGCGAGGCCCCGCGTCCGTTTTGTCCCCCGTGCGAGGCCCCGCGTCCGTTTTGTCCCCCGTGCGAGGCCCCGCGTCCGTTTTGTCCCCCGTGCGAGGCCCCGCGTCCGTTTTGTCCCCCGTGCGAGGCCCCGCGTCCGTTTTGTCCCCCGTGCGAGGCCCCGCGTCCGTTTTGTCCCCCGTGCGAGGCCCCGCGTCCGTTTTGTCCCCCGTGCGAGGCCCCGCGTCCGTTTTGTCCCCCGTGCGAGGCCCCGCGTCCGTTTTGTCCCCCGTGCGAGGCCCCGCGTCCGTTTTGTCCCCCGTGCGAGGCCCCGCGTCCGTTTTGTCCCCCGTGCGAGGCCCCGCGTCCGTTTTGTCCCCCGTGCGAGGCCCCGCGTCCGTTTTGTCCCCCGTGCGAGGCCCCGCGTCCGTTTTGTCCCCCGTGCGAGGCCCCGCGTCCGTTTTGTCCCCCGTGCGAGGCCCCGCGTCCGTTTTGTCCCCCGTGCGAGGCCCCGCGTCCGTTTTGTCCCCCGTGCGAGGCCCCGCGTCCGTTTTGTCCCCCGTGCGAGGCCCCGCGTCCGTTTTGTCCCCCGTGCGAGGCCCCGCGTCCGTTTTGTCCCCCGTGCGAGGCCCCGCGTCCGTTTTGTCCCCCGTGCGAGGCCCCGCGTCCGTTTTGTCCCCCGTGCGAGGCCCCGCGTCCGTTTTGTCCCCCGTGCGAGGCCCCGCGTCCGTTTTGTCCCCCGTGCGAGGCCCCGCGTCCGTTTTGTCCCCCGTGCGAGGCCCCGCGTCCGTTTTGTCCCCCGTGCGAGGCCCCGCGTCCGTTTTGTCCCCCGTGCGAGGCCCCGCGTCCGTTTTGTCCCCCGTGCGAGGCCCCGCGTCCGTTTTGTCCCCCGTGCGAGGCCCCGCGTCCGTTTTGTCCCCCGTGCGAGGCCCCGCGTCCGTTTTGTCCCCCGTGCGAGGCCCCGCGTCCGTTTTGTCCCCCGTGCGAGGCCCCGCGTCCGTTTTGTCCCCCGTGCGAGGCCCCGCGTCCGTTTTGTCCCCCGTGCGAGGCCCCGCGTCCGTTTTGTCCCCCGTGCGAGGCCCCGCGTCCGTTTTGTCCCCCGTGCGAGGCCCCGCGTCCGTTTTGTCCCCCGTGCGAGGCCCCGCGTCCGTTTTGTCCCCGTGCGAGGCCCCGCGTCCGTTTTGTCCCCCGTGCGAGGCCCCGCGTCCGTTTTGTCCCCCGTGCGAGGCCCCGCGTCCGTTTTGTCCCCCGTGCGAGGCCCCGCGTCCGTTTTGTCCCCCGTGCGAGGCCCCGCGCGTCCGTTCTGTCCCCCGTGCGAGGCCCCGCGTCCGTTCTGTCCCCCGTGCGAGGCCCCGCGTCCGTTCTGTCCCCCGTGCGAGGCCCCGCGTCCGTTCTGTCCCCCGTGCGAGGCCCCGCGTCCGTTCTGTCCCCCGTGCGAGGCCCCGCGTCCGTTCTGTCCCCCGTGCGAGGCCCCGCGTCCGTTCTGTCCCCCGTGCGAGGCCCCGCGTCCGTTCTGTCCCCCGTGCGAGGCCCCGCGTCCGTTCTGTCCCCCGTGCGAGGCCCCGCGTCCGTTCTGTCCCCCGTGCGAGGCCCCGCGTCCGTTCTGTCCCCCGTGCGAGGCCCCGCGTCCGTTCTGTCCCCCGTGCGAGGCCCCGCGTCCGTTCTGTCCCCCGTGCGAGGCCCCGCGTCCGTTCTGTCCCCCGTGCGAGGCCCCGCGTCCGTTCTGTCCCCCGTGCGAGGCCCCGCGTCCGTTCTGTCCCCCGTGCGAGGCCCCGCGTCCGTTCTGTCCCCCGTGCGAGGCCCCGCGTCCGTTCTGTCCCCCGTGCGAGGCCCCGCGTCCGTTCTGTCCCCCGTGCGAGGCCCCGCGTCCGTTCTGTCCCCCGTGCGAGGCCCCGCGTCCGTTCTGTCCCCCGTGCGAGGCCCCGCGTCCGTTCTGTCCCCCGTGCGAGGCCCCGCGTCCGTTCTGTCCCCGCCCCGTTCTGTCCCCCGTGCGAGGCCCCGCGTCCGTTCTGTCCCCCGTGCGAGGCCCCGCGTCCGTTCTGTCCCCCGTGCGAGGCCCCGCGTCCGTTCTGTCCCCCGTGCGAGGCCCCGCGTCCGTTCTGTCCCCCGTGCGAGGCCCCGCGTCCGTTCTGTCCCCCGTGCGAGGCCCCGCGTCCGTTCTGTCCCCCGTGCGAGGCCCCGCGTCCGTTCTGTCCCCCGTGCGAGGCCCCGCGTCCGTTCTGTCCCCCGTGCGAGGCCCCGCGTCCGTTCTGTCCCCCGTGCGAGGCCCCGCGTCCGTTCTGTCCCCCGTGCGAGGCCCCGCGTCCGTTCTGTCCCCCGTGCGAGGCCCCGCGTCCGTTCTGTCCCCCGTGCGAGGCCCCGCGTCCGTTCTGTCCCCCGTGCGAGGCCCCGCGTCCGTTCTGTCCCCCGTGCGAGGCCCCGCGTCCGTTCTGTCCCCCGTGCGAGGCCCCGCGTCCGTTCTGTCCCCCGTGCGAGGCCCCGCGTCCGTTCTGTCCCCCGTGCGAGGCCCCGCGTCCGTTCTGTCCCCCGTGCGAGGCCCCGCGTCCGTTCTGTCCCCCGTGCGAGGCCCCGCGTCCGTTCTGTCCCCCGTGCGAGGCCCCGCGTCCGTTCTGTCCCCCGTGCGAGGCCCCGCGTCCGTTTCTGTCCCCCGTGCGAGGCCCCGCGTCCGTTCTGTCCCCCGTGCGAGGCCCCGCGTCCGTTTTGTCCCCCGTGCGAGGCCCCGCGTCCGTTTTGTCCCCCGTGCGAGGCCCCGCGTCCGTTTTGTCCCCCGTGCGAGGCCCCGCGTCCGTTTTGTCCCCCGTGCGAGGCCCCGCGTCCGTTTCTGTCCCCCGTGCGAGGCCCCGCGTCCGTTTTGTCCCCCGTGCGAGGCCCCGCGTCCGTTTTGTCCCCCGTGCGAGGCCCCGCGTCCGTTTTGTCCCCCGTGCGAGGCCCCGCGTCCGTTCTGTCCCCCGTGCGAGGCCCCGCGTCCGTTTTGTCCCCCGTGCGAGGCCCCGCGTCCGTTTTGTCCCCCGTGCGAGGCCCCGCGTCCGTTTTGTCCCCCGTGCGAGGCCCCGCGTCCGTTTTGTCCCCCGTGCGAGGCCCCGCGTCCGTTTTGTCCCCCGTGCGAGGCCCCGCGTCCGTTTTGTCCCCCGTGCGAGGCCCCGCGTCCGTTTTGTCCCCCGTGCGAGGCCCCGCGTCCGTTTTGTCCCCCGTGCGAGGCCCCGCGTCCGTTTTGTCCCCCGTGCGAGGCCCCGCGTCCGTTTTGTCCCCCGTGCGAGGCCCCGCGTCCGTTTTGTCCCCCGTGCGAGGCCCCGCGTCCGTTTTGTCCCCCGTGCGAGGCCCCGCGTCCGTTTTGTCCCCCGTGCGAGGCCCCGCGTCCGTTTTGTCCCCCGTGCGAGGCCCCGCGTCCGTTTTGTCCCCCGTGCGAGGCCCCGCGTCCGTTTTGTCCCCCGTGCGAGGCCCCGCGTCCGTTTTGTCCCCCGTGCGAGGCCCCGCGTCCGTTTTGTCCCCCGTGCGAGGCCCCGCGTCCGTTTTGTCCCCCGTGCGAGGCCCCGCGTCCGTTTTGTCCCCCGTGCGAGGCCCCGCGTCCGTTTTGTCCCCCGTGCGAGGCCCCGCGTCCGTTTTGTCCCCCGTGCGAGGCCCCGCGTCCGTTTTGTCCCCCGTGCGAGGCCCCGCGTCCGTTTTGTCCCCCGTGCGAGGCCCCGCGTCCGTTTTGTCCCCCGTGCGAGGCCCCGCGTCCGTTTTGTCCCCCGTGCGAGGCCCCGCGTCCGTTTTGTCCCCCGTGCGAGGCCCCGCGTCCGTTTTGTCCCCCGTGCGAGGCCCCGCGTCCGTTTTGTCCCCCGTGCGAGGCCCCGCGTCCGTTTTGTCCCCCGTGCGAGGCCCCGCGTCCGTTTTGTCCCCCGTGCGAGGCCCCGCGTCCGTTTTGTCCCCCGTGCGAGGCCCCGCGTCCGTTTTGTCCCCCGTGCGAGGCCCCGCGTCCGTTTTGTCCCCCGTGCGAGGCCCCGCGTCCGTTTTGTCCCCCGTGCGAGGCCCCGCGTCCGTTTTGTCCCCCGTGCGAGGCCCCGCGTCCGTTTTGTCCCCCGTGCGAGGCCCCGCGTCCGTTTTGTCCCCCGTGCGAGGCCCCGCGTCCGTTCTGTCCCCCGTGCGAGGCCCCGCGTCCGTTTTGTCCCCCGTGCGAGGCCCCGCGTCCGTTTTGTCCCCCGTGCGAGGCCCCGCGTCCGTTCTGTCCCCCGTGCGAGGCCCCGCGTCCGTTCTGTCCCCCGTGCGAGGCCCCGCGTCCGTTCTGTCCCCCGTGCGAGGCCCCGCGTCCGTTCTGTCCCCCGTGCGAGGCCCCGCGTCCGTTCTGTCCCCCGTGCGAGGCCCCGCGTCCGTTCTGTCCCCCGTGCGAGGCCCCGCGTCCGTTCTGTCCCCCGTGCGAGGCCCCGCGTCCGTTCTGTCCCCCGTGCGAGGCCCCGCGTCCGTTCTGTCCCCCGTGCGAGGCCCCGCGTCCGTTCTGTCCCCCGTGCGAGGCCCCGCGTCCGTTCTGTCCCCCGTGCGAGGCCCCGCGTCCGTTCTGTCCCCCGTGCGAGGCCCCGCGTCCGTTCTGTCCCCCGTGCGAGGCCCCGCGTCCGTTCTGTCCCCCGTGCGAGGCCCCGCGTCCGTTCTGTCCCCCGTGCGAGGCCCCGCGTCCGTTCTGTCCCCCGTGCGAGGCCCCGCGTCCGTTCTGTCCCCCGTGCGAGGCCCCGCGTCCGTTCTGTCCCCCGTGCGAGGCCCCGCGTCCGTTCTGTCCCCCGTGCGAGGCCCCGCGTCCGTTCTGTCCCCCGTGCGAGGCCCCGCGTCCGTTCTGTCCCCCGTGCGAGGCCCCGCGTCCGTTCTGTCCCCCGTGCGAGGCCCCGCGTCCGTTCTGTCCCCCGTGCGAGGCCCCGCGTCCGTTCTGTCCCCCGTGCGAGGCCCCGCGTCCGTTCTGTCCCCCGTGCGAGGCCCCGCGTCCGTTCTGTCCCCCCGTGCGAGGCCCCGCGTCC
>NC_136261.1:416714173-416744173 GCF_964187855.1 Myxine glutinosa
CCGTGCGAGGCCCCGCGTCCGTTCTGTCCCCCGTGCGAGGCCCCCGCGTCCGTTCTGTCCCCCGTGCGAGGCCCCGCGTCCGTTCTGTCCCCCGTGCGAGGCCCCGCGTCCGTTCTGTCCCCCGTGCGAGGCCCCGCGTCCGTTCTGTCCCCCGTGCGAGGCCCCGCGTCCGTTCTGTCCCCCGTGCGAGGCCCCGCGTCCGTTCTGTCCCCCGTGCGAGGCCCCGCGTCCGTTCTGTCCCCCGTGCGAGGCCCCGCGTCCGTTCTGTCCCCCGTGCGAGGCCCCGCGTCCGTTCTGTCCCCCGTGCGAGGCCCCGCGTCCGTTCTGTCCCCCGTGCGAGGCCCCGCGTCCGTTCTGTCCCCCGTGCGAGGCCCCGCGTCCGTTCTGTCCCCCGTGCGAGGCCCCGCGTCCGTTCTGTCCCCCGTGCGAGGCCCCGCGTCCGTTCTGTCCCCCGTGCGAGGCCCCGCGTCCGTTCTGTCCCCCGTGCGAGGCCCCGCGTCCGTTCTGTCCCCCGTGCGAGGCCCCGCGTCCGTTCTGTCCCCCGTGCGAGGCCCCGCGTCCGTTCTGTCCCCCGTGCGAGGCCCCGCGTCCGTTCTGTCCCCCGTGCGAGGCCCCGCGTCCGTTCTGTCCCCCGTGCGAGGCCCCGCGTCCGTTCTGTCCCCCGTGCGAGGCCCCGCGTCCGTTCTGTCCCCCGTGCGAGGCCCCGCGTCCGTTCTGTCCCCCGTGCGAGGCCCCGCGTCCGTTCTGTCCCCCGTGCGAGGCCCCGCGTCCGTTCTGTCCCCCGTGCGAGGCCCCGCGTCCGTTCTGTCCCCCGTGCGAGGCCCCGCGTCCGTTCTGTCCCCCGTGCGAGGCCCCGCGTCCGTTCTGTCCCCCGTGCGAGGCCCCGCGTCCGTTCTGTCCCCCGTGCGAGGCCCCGCGTCCGTTCTGTCCCCCGTGCGAGGCCCCGCGTCCGTTCTGTCCCCCGTGCGAGGCCCCGCGTCCGTTCTGTCCCCCGTGCGAGGCCCCGCGTCCGTTCTGTCCCCCGTGCGAGGCCCCGCGTCCGTTCTGTCCCCCGTGCGAGGCCCCGCGTCCGTTCTGTCCCCCGTGCGAGGCCCCGCGTCCGTTCTGTCCCCCGTGCGAGGCCCCGCGTCCGTTCTGTCCCCCGTGCGAGGCCCCGCGTCCGTTCTGTCCCCCGTGCGAGGCCCCGCGTCCGTTCTGTCCCCCGTGCGAGGCCCCGCGTCCGTTCTGTCCCCCGTGCGAGGCCCCGCGTCCGTTCTGTCCCCCGTGCGAGGCCCCGCGTCCGTTCTGTCCCCCGTGCGAGGCCCCGCGTCCGTTCTGTCCCCCGTGCGAGGCCCCGCGTCCGTTCTGTCCCCCGTGCGAGGCCCCGCGTCCGTTCTGTCCCCCGTGCGAGGCCCCGCGTCCGTTCTGTCCCCCGTGCGAGGCCCCGCGTCCGTTCTGTCCCCCGTGCGAGGCCCCGCGTCCGTTCTGTCCCCCGTGCGAGGCCCCGCGTCCGTTCTGTCCCCCGTGCGAGGCCCCGCGTCCGTTCTGTCCCCCGTGCGAGGCCCCGCGTCCGTTCTGTCCCCCGTGCGAGGCCCCGCGTCCGTTCTGTCCCCCGTGCGAGGCCCCGCGTCCGTTCTGTCCCCCGTGCGAGGCCCCGCGTCCGTTCTGTCCCCCGTGCGAGGCCCCGCGTCCGTTCTGTCCCCCGTGCGAGGCCCCGCGTCCGTTCTGTCCCCCGTGCGAGGCCCCGCGTCCGTTCTGTCCCCCGTGCGAGGCCCCGCGTCCGTTCTGTCCCCCGTGCGAGGCCCCGCGTCCGTTCTGTCCCCCGTGCGAGGCCCCGCGTCCGTTCTGTCCCCCGTGCGAGGCCCCGCGTCCGTTCTGTCCCCCGTGCGAGGCCCCGCGTCCGTTCTGTCCCCCGTGCGAGGCCCCGCGTCCGTTCTGTCCCCCGTGCGAGGCCCCGCGTCCGTTCTGTCCCCCGTGCGAGGCCCCGCGTCCGTTCTGTCCCCCGTGCGAGGCCCCGCGTCCGTTCTGTCCCCCGTGCGAGGCCCCGCGTCCGTTCTGTCCCCCGTGCGAGGCCCCGCGTCCGTTCTGTCCCCCGTGCGAGGCCCCGCGTCCGTTCTGTCCCCCGTGCGAGGCCCCGCGTCCGTTCTGTCCCCCGTGCGAGGCCCCGCGTCCGTTCTGTCCCCCGTGCGAGGCCCCGCGTCCGTTCTGTCCCCCGTGCGAGGCCCCGCGTCCGTTCTGTCCCCCGTGCGAGGCCCCGCGTCCGTTCTGTCCCCCGTGCGAGGCCCCGCGTCCGTTCTGTCCCCCGTGCGAGGCCCCGCGTCCGTTCTGTCCCCCGTGCGAGGCCCCGCGTCCGTTCTGTCCCCCGTGCGAGGCCCCGCGTCCGTTCTGTCCCCCGTGCGAGGCCCCGCGTCCGTTCTGTCCCCCGTGCGAGGCCCCGCGTCCGTTCTGTCCCCCGTGCGAGGCCCCGCGTCCGTTCTGTCCCCCGTGCGAGGCCCCGCGTCCGTTCTGTCCCCCGTGCGAGGCCCCGCGTCCGTTCTGTCCCCCGTGCGAGGCCCCGCGTCCGTTCTGTCCCCCGTGCGAGGCCCCGCGTCCGTTCTGTCCCCCGTGCGAGGCCCCGCGTCCGTTCTGTCCCCCGTGCGAGGCCCCGCGTCCGTTCTGTCCCCCGTGCGAGGCCCCGCGTCCGTTCTGTCCCCCGTGCGAGGCCCCGCGTCCGTTCTGTCCCCCGTGCGAGGCCCCGCGTCCGTTCTGTCCCCCGTGCGAGGCCCCGCGTCCGTTCTGTCCCCCGTGCGAGGCCCCGCGTCCGTTCTGTCCCCCGTGCGAGGCCCCGCGTCCGTTCTGTCCCCCGTGCGAGGCCCCGCGTCCGTTCTGTCCCCCGTGCGAGGCCCCGCGTCCGTTCTGTCCCCCGTGCGAGGCCCCGCGTCCGTTCTGTCCCCCGTGCGAGGCCCCGCGTCCGTTCTGTCCCCCGTGCGAGGCCCCGCGTCCGTTCTGTCCCCCGTGCGAGGCCCCGCGTCCGTTCTGTCCCCCGTGCGAGGCCCCGCGTCCGTTCTGTCCCCCGTGCGAGGCCCCGCGTCCGTTCTGTCCCCCGTGCGAGGCCCCGCGTCCGTTCTGTCCCCCGTGCGAGGCCCCGCGTCCGTTCTGTCCCCCGTGCGAGGCCCCGCGTCCGTTCTGTCCCCCGTGCGAGGCCCCGCGTCCGTTCTGTCCCCCGTGCGAGGCCCCGCGTCCGTTCTGTCCCCCGTGCGAGGCCCCGCGTCCGTTCTGTCCCCCGTGCGAGGCCCCGCGTCCGTTCTGTCCCCCGTGCGAGGCCCCGCCTCCGTTCTGTCCCCCGTGCGAGGCCCCGCGTCCGTTCTGTCCCCCGTGCGAGGCCCCGCGTCCGTTCTGTCCCCCGTGCGAGGCCCCGCGTCCGTTCTGTCCCCCGTGCGAGGCCCCGCCTCCGTTCTGTCCCCCGTGCGAGGCCCCGCGTCCGTTCTGTCCCCCGTGCGAGGCCCCGCGTCCGTTCTGTCCCCCGTGCGAGGCCCCGCGTCCGTTCTGTCCCCCGTGCGAGGCCCCGCGTCCGTTCTGTCCCCCGTGCGAGGCCCCGCGTCCGTTCTGCCCCCCGTGCGAGGCCCCGCGTCCGTTCTGCCCCCCGTGCGAGGCCCCGCGTCCGTTCTGCCCCCCGTGCGAGGCCCCGCGTCCGTTCTGCCCCCCGTGCGAGGCCCCGCGTCCGTTCTGCCCCCCGTGCGAGGCCCCGCGTCCTTTTGCCCCCCGTGTCCTTTTGCCCCCCGTGCGAGGCCCCCCGTGTCCTTTTGCCCCCCGTGCGAGGCCCCCCGTGTCCTTTTGCCCCCCGTGCGAGCCCCCCCGTGTCCTTTTGCCCCCCGTGCGAGGCCCCCCGTGTCCTTTTGCCCCCCGTGCGAGGCCCCCCGTGTCCTTTTGCCCCCCGTGCGAGGCCCCCCGTGTCCTTTTGCCCCCCGTGCGAGGCCCCCCGTGTCCTTTTGCCCCCCAACAGTGATCGGTTCGGATCTTCTGTGGAAAAGGTTTGTTCGGAGATTCTCATTTTATAATTTATACTGAGAAAGATCTTCTGTAAAACGATCATTTGAAGTGATTCTTCATAATATTAATAGAGATCGGACGAACATTGTGATTAAACACAGCACGATATGACAGAGATGTGGATGGATTATGACGAAACTCGGGGGATGAGATGGGTAGGTGTGAAGAAGAAGAAGCTGATTCGATTTAGGTTCAGGTCCGAATCCAGATCCGGTCTATCAGTGGATACAAAACGTTACCTGTTTATCCTGGTGGATGTTTGTGCGATACCGAGTGTCGTTCTACTTCGTTACCTGAAAAACTAATCCTGGTGTTGGCTTCATGGTAAATGTGGCTGCTTTAAGATTTTAGGGTCACGTCGTGAAAATAACACCTGGTGGATTGACTCAGGTTGTCGTCCTTTTGAAGTCGGAAAAATGAGTGCCAGCCTCCCGGGAACAGGGGGCACTGCATCAGGGGGGTGCGAAACTGGAAGTGGGTTGTTTCTGAGGGAAACAGGTCTTAGGTCACGTGATATAAATCATCAATTTTCAACCAATTCATTTCATGTATATTTATATATATTGTTGCGAATATGGAATTTGGCCTCCATATCCGCTTGTAAATATTCCCCTATTTTCTCCAATACTCCCCAACTTTCCCCGATCCCCCATTCCCTAGTCCCATTGCATGTAAATAACAATCAGTAGAGCCGACCTTCCCCTTATTCCCCCATTAAATGTCGTGCCCAGGTCCACCGCACCACACGTAGACAACTTTCGGACATCTTCCTAGTTATTCTTATTCTATGTCAGTTAAGGCCTCGTCTCCATTAATTATGACTCTTCGTTGCACCAGAATGTGATTATATGGCATCAGTAGTGAGTTTAGGACCTTTCCCATACCTCCTCCCATCTTCTTCCCCAAACAACAACAATAACAACAACTACAACAACAATTACAACAACAACAGAGGAGATGGCGGCGGAGCGGGGGAGGATGCGTCCTCACACCGGCTCGATTAGCTCCAGACCATGCGCTCCACGGGGTTACCCCGAAGGGGCTGGCTGTCAGCTCCTCGTCAGGGGCGGAGCCAGTAACCCCCCCCCGCACGCACCCAATGAGAAGCAACGTGCCGATTCCACGAGGCGGAGCTAACGAGCCGAGGGCGTGTCACTCCCCGCCGGATATACGCAGCCGCTTGCCGGACGTGACGTCAGATGCGCCTCAGCTTGGAGACTGGAGAGAGAAGCCACCGCCACCCCCAGCGCGACGATACCTCCCCGCATCTCTGGACCGGACCGAGTCGATTCTGCCTTGAGCCAAGAGTGCACCTTGAGCCATCGCGACCTGCCTTTCCTTTTCATCAACCCCCGTGTGAGTCAGCATTTTGTCCCGTGTGTCTGTCGTCTGTCCGGGGTTAATATAAGAGTGTGTCTAAGTGCCTGTCTTCCTGTAATATACCTCTAGCCCCTGTAATCTAACCTTTTTCCGTACGAATATACTTGAGAATCGAAACGTTGGTGTCGTATTGTGTGATTGTAATCCAGCCGGGTGTCTTCTTTTTCTTATTGAGCCAGCATAGCGCGGCTAGTCAACGTTCGGGCACAATCGGGTAACTTGTACGGATACGGCGGCCATCCCGCTCGGCCCACCATACCATCAAAGTCGTATCTGTAACAATATATTGGGGGAAATGCCAGGGGCATAGAAAAGGCCCCTTTATATGGTATGTGCGTTTGAAATCAGAGGGGGGGGGGGGGCGAATGTCAATAACTTCCAAGTTCCAACAATAAGAACTAAGTTCCATAGGAAGAACCAAGGAATGCTCTATAAAAGTTCATATAAAGGGCCCGACATTTGGCAAATGAAATGCATTTACTTCTTCATGCGTCTGTGTGAATCAAATTGGCATTTTCCCCAAGAATGTCACTTCTTTTCTATAGTTTGCCACATGGCACATACCATATAAATGGGCCTTTTCTATAGTTTGCCACATGGCACATACCATATAAAGGGGCCTATTCTATAGTTTGCCACATCGCACATACCATATAAAGGGGCCTTTTCTATAGTTTGCCACATCGCACATACCATATAAAGGGGCCTTTTCTATGGCCCTGGCATTTTCCCCAATAATTAATGCTAACAGACTGGACAGCCAGCTTAACGTGCATCCCTGGGCCCAGACGAGACAGCTTAAAGGTGAGTGTGCATACCTGTAGACAATACCACAAGCCCTTCCCACATTGGACGAAATAAATAAATAACCTTCACTGTTTCTTAAAATACACAGTTTTGTTGAAAAAAGGAAACGGGGTGACTTTTTATTTAAAAGGTGTGTGTGTGTGTGTGTGTGTGTGTGTGTGTGTGTGTGTGTGTGTGTGTGTGTGTGTGTGTGTGTGTGTGTGTGTGTGTGTGTGTGTGTGTGTGTGTGTGTGTGTGTGTGTGTGTGTGTGTTAGTTAGTGTTAAAATTAGCATGTCATTTATCATGGTAAAAGGCACATGTTTCATTTTATCACTCATTTTGGGAGCTCAAATGGTTAGTGTCGTGTTCAAATTTGATGTGACGTAGATAATATCTGGTGATGTCACGGCTGACGCATTTTTGCATGGCTTTGGTACCTTAAAATTTGTCACAATAGCACTGTGGACATGACTCGTAATGATGCTGAAAATCAGGTTTAAGAATTGATACGTTTTAAATATGAACAAACTGTATTTTGTTAATCATGCAAGACTTTATTCAAGATGATGTAAAATACTTGAAAAAGAAAGAAGAAAAAAAATATGCCATATTCCAAGTCGCGTGTGACCATATTCCAGGTTACACACTGTGGTCGCTTCTTTGGTATTTCTCAATCCGCTGTAAGTCTATATGTATTGTGTACCTGCATATGCTGGGATTCTGCTGGTGGACTAAGCATCCCCGAGGCTCGGCCCCTGTGTGAATTGTTTTCATGTACTGTATATATATGTTAATTACACCTAATTTGTGTCAAGTTTTGTGAAACGAGATTGATATGAAAACTTTCATGTTGTCTTTGTTGTTAAATTTATTCTTGTTTCTTCAAACAAATCGCGATTTTAGTCCGATATTCTTACCTCATACCAACGCACGTCCGAGTGCATGCGCATGCGCTATTCAATAATTACACCTAATTTGTGTCAAGTTTTGTGAAACGAGATTGATATGAAAACTTTCATGTTGTCTTTGTTGCTAAATTTATTCTGGTTTCTTCAAACAAATGGCCACTTTAGTCCGCAATGTTCTTACCTCATACCAACACACGTCTGAGTGTATCCGCATGCGCTGTTCAAAAAGGCACCCAACAACAACGCGGTCCTCATAGAGCTGCTCATCGCAGCTAAAAAACTGCATTTTGTTCATTGTGCAAGACTTTATTCAAAACTCTATAAAAGATTTGAAAAAGAAAGAAGAAAAAAAATATTCAAACCAAATGGGACTTGCACCCACAATCCCCTGCTTGGAAGTCTGATGCCTCATCCATTAGGCCAATAAAGGGGCGCCATTCGAATTCTCCACCACATATTTCCACAGAAGATGTTACCAAAAAGGCCCGCTTGCATGTGAAATCTCCATTTCCAAACACATCACAATAATAACTCGATCACAGTTCATTTCCAACCTCATGACCACACAAAAACACAATACCTTTACACAAGAAGAAGTTAATGTATTTTATTTGCAAGATGTAGGGTGCCCCTTTTATATCAACTTTTCTAGAGCATTCCTTGCTTCCTCCTAAGAACACGAGTAGTCCAGCATGCACACGAAAGTTTTGAATGTCCCTTATTTTCTGTTTGGCATTTTCTACAAGCTATGGAATGTCCCTTCTTTTCTATACTTTGCCACATGGCACATACCATATAAAGGGGCCCTTTCTATGCCCCTGGCATTTCCCCCAAGAATGCCCCTTGTAACATGCATTAGAAATGAGGCGGTTATGATGGGATATGATATATGTTTGAGACAATGAAGGGTATAGACAAAATAAGTGCAGAATAATTATTCAGCAGAGATAGTCACAGGACCAGTAGACTGTGGGCCCAGAGACCAATATCGTTTCAGTTTTTTGATTTCGTGACTTACCACAAGGGTGGGGGCAAACGTGATGGTAAATGAAAGGCTATAGTACCATGAGAAACATACTTTTTTTCACAAGCGTAAATGTTGCACATAAACGAGAACCGCTGGCCAAAATGTCATCATAGATCAAGTATACGTTATTTTTTAAAAACATATTTAGAGTTCAAATAACAACACAAAGTGTATGTAATTGAGTTGAAAATAGTACTAACATAAATATGTATTGATTCTGATTTTAAAAATATAAAAAAATGAGTGACACAAAGGTTTGCATGAAATTTTATTTCCTAAATTGCAGTGATCTAATATTGATGTCACTTCATGCAAGTATGCCATCTTTCAAGATGAGAAATGCTTTTGGACCATGAGCACAAAATAATTCTTCACAGCAGTGAGGAAATTTTTCACTATGTGAATCAATTGCATGTTCCTGGTATTAAATTTCCGAGCCTAAAATGGACCACACACTAAACTCATTCATTTTCTGTGTCAGGTTCCTCTACTTCCCCATCACTGCCATCATCAGAATCATTATCCTCACTATCATCGTCTAAGTCATTGTGTCCAGTGATATTGCAACAGTTATTTCTCGCACACTTGCACAGATCTGTACATGGAACATTGTTTTGAAGACAGGTACAAGTATCAGCATCACCACATTTACTTTTCTTGCAGTTACCAGTGCAGTAAGCTAACTCCATAACACTGTCTGGAGCAGGAGGAAGGTTCATCCAGTTGATGACTAGCTCACCGCTTTCCATCTTCCACCCATGCCCATCAGGAACGGGTATCTCTGCATTTGGTTGTAGGCTCCTCTTGTAAATACCTGAAAATATTGAAAAGGTGAAAAAAAAATTCAGCCTCAGTTGTTACCTTCCAATGTTATGTTATGCTGCAATGAAGGTATTGAACAGTAACATTAAATTGTGGAGTCTGCCTCATAATGAGATCTGCTTCATTCCTTTTTTAGCCTTGTGTACATAGTAAAATGCATTATGATCATGGAATATAAGATATCTCTGAATTAAACACATATTCATATTTTGGTTTTTTTCACAATATTTGATCGTTGATTTGATGTTCAAAAAACACTAACAAAAGGATATGAGCAAGGCATTTATTTCCTGACTGACTCCCAAAATATAGTATTATTTTTGCACCTGATTAACTTTACACATAATTATGACAGGTTTACATGTTGCACACAAGTCTTACAAATTATATCTTACAATGAAACTGTAAACGTTATGGAAAGCACATATCTGCTTGGTAGTTGTCCCGTTTGATGTGTTCCCTCAGAGCATCTAGGTTGGAAGGCATTGTGATTTCAGATTTCCTTGCCAGTCGGAACATGTACCTGGCCTCGTTGACGGTTGTGACGCTGTGTTGTCCATACAATTTGCAAACAAATACCTCCAGTGCTGCTATTAAGTCTAGCTGTACGTCAAAATGCTCGCCAAGGTCCTTCAAAGCATTGCACAGTTCTCTCTCCTTAAGAAGAAGATTAAAGGCTTTCTTCTTTCCCTTGCCGTAAAATGAGCTTACGCTGTCACACCCAGTGAAGCGATGTCGGCCTATTAATGCCTGGCTGACATCATCTCCGATACTATCATGAACAGACTGCAGGTCAATGGTTCTCGAATTCACTCCTCTCGCCTTATGGAAATACATATGTGTAGGAACTATGAATTGAAGAGCTATACCAACAATGAAGACGTCAGTATCAGGACTGACAATGATGACATCGGCATAGGTACGGGCTGCACATGCTGCATGCAAATACATCCTCGTATCGGCTTCCTGTGTGGAGCAGAGATGTGGCTCCTCTACTTTTAGCACCTGATCAGTCACCTCCTTTCCTGGCGAGAAAGAATGGCACATCCTTCCATGTGCCAAAAAAAACCTTCACTCCCCTCAATTCTGATGTGAGAACTTTAGTCCATGTCTCGTCCAAATACTCCACTAGCAATTCCTTATTCTCTCCATTTGAGAGGAACTTCTTCCACTGTTGAGGAAGTGCCTGGCCATGAATTCGCATCAACTGAGAGCCATTTTCTGCTCTCTTGGCCCTCTCGGCATTCTTCATGGAGACTTGCCTGTAGGTATCGGTCACAAAGTGAATCTCTTGTGATCTGTTTGCTTTCGCCATTTTCACAAGACGTCTCAAGATGGCAAGAGAAAGGTTGAGAAATGTTCTTTGGCCTGGTACCTTGTTCACGTTCAACTGCTGTATCATAGCCATGCCATCCACAACATACACACCACCTATAATGGGAGTTTCTGCTGGAGGCTTCTCTGGCTGACTTTCAAGGGCATGGAGCAAGTTGGCTTTGTTGATCTTGACCAGAGACCCTTGATAATTTGCGAGTGAGAGTGGTAACGGACACAAGGAATACGTCAGTAGCTCCTGCAGATTAATATTCCTGTACCATCCAATCACGACCAGTCTTGCTAGCAGATTTCTGTCGGCTTTCAGGGAGACATCCTTTCCATGTACTCTGCATTTTACAGTCTTAGACATACTGGTAAATGTCTTCAGCTTCATTTGTTTCATGCTGACAAACAAGTCCACTTCTCCTGTTTGTAGATGCTCTCTGGACAACTTGGTGAATTCTGTTTCACCCCTTTCATATGCAGTCTGCATATCAGTTTGGACATCTAGTGTTGCTACTGCTCCTGACGTGATGTGTATCAGCTCATCTTGCTCATAGTCGAAAGGATTGACCATACTGTTAGTTGTATCCACAAATTTCTTAACATCTGCCTAATCCCGTTTCATACGGCTTTGCAGGAGATCTGATCATGTTGTGCTCTGCTCTTCTTTGCCTGCCATGGCCTCACATTCTCGAGTGATTAAGCCTCTTGCATGATGGGACCATATCCACCTGTTTACAGTTCGTTTACTGGTTGTAAAACCTGTCATACCTCCTTTTGTTTTTGAGTCACGGTTTGCTGTCTGTTCAATAGTTTGGTCATAAGCAAGTTTGGCGAAGGCATTATTGCTCCTCTGAACAGCAAAGTCACCTTCCAGACATTGCTGATGTATTGTTGGGTGGGTAGTTGCAAGATCAGACATTTCAAGCCAGTACACAGGGAGGTATCTACTATAATTGAGGTGGTCATATGCAAACACCCATGGTAGCATACGTCTTACACTTGCCAAGTGAAGTTCCCAATTTGCTTCACGAGTACCTCTCAGGAAGAGCAGGAGAACTTCTACCATCTCGATATACGAACTCCAGAATCCAAAGGTCTGCTTCTTGTTGCAAGCTTCTATGAATTGACTGTAAGATGTCTCAAACTGATGAAATCTTTCTCCATTCAAGATTTCTTGATATTCAGGTTTGGGGAAGGCTTGGGCCAAGTCTGCCATCAGCTGTTTTACTCTGTTTGCCTCTTCAGGAATGGTGTCCAGATAAGCATTGAGTCGCATTTGATACATTGCCTCCACCACCAGCTTGTGAGCTCTGACTGCTCTGTTGTAGTGCTTACCAGTCATCACCCCATTTACCGAGCCTGTCGCAACAATCTCCGATTCTATCACGATATCTTGAAGGCCAGCATCTCTAAAGCGCTTTCTCAAACAACCAAGAAAGGACATAGCTGTGTGAAAAGCACCAAGTCGTATGACCAGCCTCTTCATAAACTGCGCATTTCTCCACCTAATCAGTTGTGCTTTCGCATAGATTGCTTGATCCATCACAACGACGACCATCTCCAAGCTTAGCTGATCGGCAATCTCGACACTTCTCTGCAGAATTGTAAGGACTGTGTCCATTTCTGTGGTGCTCCCATCAATGACAGGTAAATAGCCTATTACAGACTTTGGTGGAACCTCAACTTGGGAAAGGAGCTTGTTGAACCCAGTCCAAGAAGGCAAGATCTTGTCTGTTCTGAATTTTGTAATGTAGTAGGCTAGGTCGACCTTCATAGGATTTTGCAGCAAGGGTGCATTAGCAGACTGAAGGAGTGAAACATGCTCTGCAAACGGCACTGGACCTTCCTTTTTTCCCCCGTAGTATGTAGGTAGATTCACCACTGGCGGCTGCATTGACCTGTTTCTTGTTCTTTTCACAGCTGGATCTTTAGTGCTAGAGGACCTAGGTTGATTAGTTCTTGGACTGACATTACTCTGGACGACAATGCCATTTGTGTTGTGGGTAGTTCCACGTCCAGATAACGTTTCTTCTCCAAAGTCATTGTTATCCCATACTGACGTGGTTGGAATCCCTAGCTGTCTGGTGGATGGAAGGGAATCTTCACCGTGACAAACCTCTTGTGTAGCAAGTGCTGTATCATGATTTAAAATCAGAGTTTGAAACACAGTGTCCCAAACCATTTAACAGTCCTATCAACTGGGCTGATCCTGATAGATGACGCACTGTCATACAACAACAACAACAACAACAACAACAACAGACATTTTAAGGCCATTTTCCCTGCAAGAGCTGGGGTTAGCCTTGCGGTCCCCATGACATGTCATAGCAAGTGACATATGCTTAGGCATCGGTTTCCGTCCTTTATAAGCCAGAGAAATTATATCCTGTGATATGGACAGGAGTTTTCTATGGATTGGTGCAGATACATCTACCATCTTCTCCGTGTCTAGCTCGTCAGATGCGCCAACTGCCCATGCTAAAATATTGTGTAGGCTGCAGGGCACAATTGCTTCTGCCTCTTTCAAATTCAGAAGTTCTGCTGTCGATGGCCATGGCATAGTAGGTTTGACTTCTCTGATTGTTTGCCTGAGATCTAATGCTGTCATGTAAGTATTGCGCAGTGCATTTGGATCAGCATACACATAGCCCATTTGTGATTGGTGGCCTGCTTGTAATGGTGCTTCTGTGCCATCTGTTGTCGAATCCATTTCACTGTGGGCCGTGCTTTGCGTGGCTTCTTGAAGGTTTGTCTGCTTTTCCACAAGAGTAGCTGTAGAAATGTCATTAACATAGACGATGTCTCCTTGTGATTTCATGTGAGGTGTTATAAAACATAGCTGTGGAAATTTATTTGATAACCTGTGCTTCAGGTATCCAGACTTGTATGAATTTGCCTCAACTCCATGGCTTATCTTAATTTGTTTGATGAATAAGTCATTCACTTTTTTAAGTCTCATGATCTCTTTGTTGCCAATGATGCGAGTTTTCACTGTCTTGCTGAAAACTTCAAATGCTTCTGAATGAGAAGTATCACTTCCTGTTTGTGTGTTGGCTGGCCTGGTCAGGTAGCGTGTAAAGTCCCTGTAGCATGAGTTGTGGTACCTAACTTCGATTGCCACACAATCCTTGTCTTTAATCTGCAGGAGAAGTGAAACATATCCACTGTCTTCTGCTGCTTGCTGTAAATGGACAGCATCTATGGTTGAACATGTGATGAGGTGTTCCTTTTTACCTTCGCAAAAGCGGAAGGTTATGTTTTGATCGCTGTGTATTTATTTGTATGTCTGTGTGTGTGTATGTTAATCGCATAACTCAAAAAGTATTCAACCGAATTGCATGAAATTTGGTGGGATGATTGGTTATTATACGGGACACATTTGATTAGATTTTGGGAAACAGATTTGCTCAAATTCTGACTATTTTTAACTCGATCGTATTTCACTCAAAGTTATGAGCGACTGAAGAAGAAGATGTCCATCCAGGACGTCATCACTATAACGCGATCTCCCGCGATCATTTCAACCTCAAAAAAAAATTATAATTGCAGATTTGACAATAGATGAGGCATATTAACAAACGAATGAAACAGATTTGCTCAAATTCTGACTATTTTTAACTCGATCGTATTTCACTCAAAGTTATGAGCGACTGAAGAAGAGGATGTCCATCCAAGACGTCATCACTATAACGCGATCTCCCGCAATCATTTCAACCTCAAATGAAATTCAAATTGCAGATTTGTCAATCGGGGAGGCATATTAACAGACGAATGAAACAGATTTGCTCAAATTCTGATTTTTAAAAATCGATCGCATTTCACATAAAGTTTCACATCGCATACACTCCCATGCCAAGTACAGAACAGTAGCTGCGGCGAAGGTATGCGCTCTACCGAGTGCCCGGATTCTAGTTTCTCTTGTGGGTGGATCTGCATCTTATAGTTTTTTCTTTCTGGCATAGGATACATATGTTTGGTAGAACATGCTGTGATCTTGCTGGCACTGGAGGTCTACCAAAGCTGGAACGAAGAGCCCGTCTCTTTGTTGGTTTTGTATTTTCTGCTTCAACCTTTTCTCCACCGACATCAGCTTGGGGCACGGTTGCTGTATAAAAAGAAAACACACACACACAAAGAAACAAAAATTAATGTGGAAAACCCATAAAACCAGTAATATAACAACATTGGAGAATAATTGATTTTTAACAAATTTTAACCTTATAAAAGTGCAAGTTTTAAACCTACCCGTAGAGGCTAAGGCATCGGCTTTCTTTTTCATGCTTTTCATTACCCTTTCAACACGTTGGGAGTCTGTAAAGTGTGCGTAACACGGCTGATGGAATCCTCCGTGAAGTGGTATTGCTGGCGACAGCGCTGTGTTGGAATCTGCCCTGAATCCTGCCGAGTGTTGATAACGTAATCTCTCGCAATTTTTGCTTGAGGACCATCCAAAGACTTCCATTTGTTGACATATTCTAAGAAACGGGACCATGTTTTGTCTGTAAATTGGACAATTTTGCACTTTTTGGATGGGAAGATGCACATAAAACACTTTTTCTTGAGTATTTTCGTCACTCGAAGACAACACGTCGTCACTGGAGGGCGCCATATTATCTCAAGGCGTTACTGCACCGTTCCGGTACGGCGGTTGTCATTGGCCTATTGCCGATGATATATTGAACACGTCTTCCGATTGGTTATGTTCCGTTTGAGGATACGCGCACATTTTAAACATGTAAATAATTAATTAAAATCTAAATTACTCATTAACGTACCAAAATCTTTCGTGTGAAAAGTGACAGAATGTTTCCTATAATATTCTCAATAAATTCATACCAAAATCGTGTCCACCCGTGTTGTAGGTCATGCAAGAAAGCAATATATTACTACGGCTGTGTGCCTACTATAATTTACTCTGGGTTTATTTTTGTCTCTGTATATAAAAACTCATTCATTCGATGCTGATTGAGAAGAAAACTTACAAAATGGGACACAGCGGTGAACAATCTGGATGTAAAAGCCCACATTTTTGGATAATAATTGATTGGATTGACAACGGAAATAACTCAAAAAATTCCAAACAGAGTGAAGAAAATGACATATCATTTTTCTGTAATTAACATAAGCATTGTATCCCTGGCAGGTCATCGATGAAATGGAGAACTTCTTGGAATGGCTCAAGTCCCGAGGCCTGAGAGCAGAAACAGCCCAAGCAGTGATCGATAAGCTCGGAATTGAGAATCAGAAGGTTTTTCGGGCTTGTACTGAGTCGGATGCATTGCGGACCGAGCTCCTCTCCCTCTCCAAAGAGAAATTACAATTTGCAATGTATGCTGACTTCTCTAAATTTATGAATTCTTTTTCGAAGCCGCAAGATGTCCAGATTGCAGGTTCTTCTCTTTTGGGAAGTATTTTCGTCAACTTGGAGAATGTTATTCCGGAACTTTCCAGTTCCTGTGAAAAGATTTTCAGATCCCAAAATGTGCAGATGGAAAATGTTCCTGGTTTATCTGGAATCGGGTTCAGTGATTTCTGCAATCTCCGCTCTCAGGATGATGGATCAAGAGCCATGTCTGGTCTGTGAGTTTTTTTTAATGCAACATCGCATGTTAACAAATATCTTGATCGTCTGCCATTGTTTTTTTTTTGTATTCTTTTAACTTGTGTTATCTGTTTTGGTGCAGTTTTGTATTGTCTAATATTAAAGGATTTTTGATGTAGGGTACAAGGTACATTTTAGCTCACCTGGAACATATTTCCGGGGAGCTTATGGAATGGCACGTCGTCAGTCTGTCCATAAACACATGCAACTTCTCTGAAACTGCTGATGCGATTGTGACCAAACTTGGCGAAGATTGTATTTTGTGTGTTGGAACTCAAGTTTATTCAGGGCATTGAAAAAATAATCGAGGTCTCAGGAGGTTTACCAGTGGTCAAATTGGGTCCAGGTTTGATCCATCCAAACCCTGAAATTAGAGCGACACAAACGATTTCCATGAAACTTGACCACAACCTTCATCACCCGTGATGTACCAAAGTTTGTTCAGGCATTTGAAAAATCTGTGTCTATTTCCCATATTTTTTTTCTTTTTTGGAAATTGCATTAAATTCCAAGGTGTTCCATGTTTAACGGTGCATTTAGGTTATCTGCATGCAGGAAGTAAATTGTTACCACTTTAGCCATGGAAGGCTTATCCTTGTTATTCCACGCTTTTTGAAAAATATGAAGACGCTTCATCGTAGTCGTATTGTAATCAGCTCTGTCCATCCGTATGTCTGTCAGTCATTCTGTCTCCTCCTGAAAGGTTGTGTCAAAATTCACATACTTGGTTGTGATGATCACCACCTGGCAATAAGGTGCAAGAGTATTGAGTATTATTTTGACTCCGCAACTTGGGTACATTACCAAAAATAGGTCAATACCCCTGGCACTCACCTTGTGGAATAAACAGTATATTACACTGACAAAAGGTATTTTAAACCAGTTTCAAAGCTTGCGAGAGACATGGCAGCATGTAGAATCATACTGACATAATCATATGACTTCAAACAAACAAACAAAAAAAAGACCTATTTTGGGGGGCAACCTGACCTGGTGCACCTGATTCTAATTTTAGGTATTTGAAGTAGTGATAAATGTAGGGGTGTACTTACTTTTTCCACATGCGAAATTTGCATTTATGTTTATTTAAATTATACAATGGACTACAAAATGTAAATGTTTCATGATATTTGTTATATTATATAACCTTAATCTGTCAATATTGTTGAAATGCACACCTTCCTGTGCCCTTGTCCTCTCAAGGCTAGACTATTGTAATTCTTTGTATGCTGGGTGCCCTCAGTTTCTCTTGGATAAGTTACAAATGTTCAAAACTCTGCCGCTCGTCTTGTCTGTAAGGCGAAGAAGTCTGACCATGTTACTCCGCTTCTTGAATCTTTACAATGGCTGCCTGTCTCTGCTCGTGTGCAATAAAAAATTTGCACAATATGTTATAAATCATTGTGTGGAACGGGACCTCATGATCTCTCCGATTTGCTCACTCTCTATGAACCTCGGCGACGGCTTCATTCAAGCGACGACTCTATGACCTTAGAGCCGCCGCGCACCAGCACCAAGTCATTTGGCGAGAAATCCTTTTCCTTTGCTGCACCTCTGCTCTTGAATGACTTGCCTTCCTCTGTTCGACAGGTTGACTCTCTTCCTGCCTTTAAAACCTCCTCTTCCTGCCTTTAAAACCTCCCTCAAAACCTATCTGTTCACAAGTCTTTCAAAGTCCAAGTCCTGTTTTCCCTTTGGTTTGAGGTGGGACAGAGATTGAGAGTTTGTCTGTGTACATGTGCGGGGGAGGGAGGGGAGGAGGAGGAGGGGGAGTACATATCTGTGGGTTTTGAATGGGGAGGGAGAGGAATAGGGCAAGAGTGAAGGTGTGTCTGTGTGTGTGTATGTTTGTGTATGCGTGTGCGGTGTGTGTGCGTTCGCATGATAATGTAAAGCGCCATGAGGGCAGTTTACTCTGCTTGATGGGGCAAAATAAGACTCCTTTATTATTATAATTATTATTATTATTATTATTATTAAATGAAGATCAAATAGCTGTATTTTGAAATATGTTGAAAAAGTCAAAACTTTACATGGGGTATACTTACGTTTTCACGTGACTGTACATCCGTAGCATTATCTCGACATTTGGAAATGTATCCGCAACTTTCTTGTCCATCAACAGTTTGTAAAGGAAATGTTCTCTCCCTATGTTATCATCTTCCTATTCCAGTAAATGAGTGAAGAAGGCTGAAAACTGCACAAGTTCAACACCAAGTGTTTGATCTAGATCATCCTTGTACTCAGCAACCAATTTTTCTGCAGCTGCTTCGATTTCATTCACAGTCCAGTGAATCCAGTTTTTTGCAAGAAACCGAAAAGAGAACAGGTGTTTTCACAGGCTTCCAATCGTTGCTCCAATGAACTCAGAAACTGATCAATTACTGGAAGAAAATTCTGAACTCGAAATTTTCAGACAGTGAGAGTGCAGCTTCTTCTGATCGTCCATATGTGGAGGCCCCCTGGTTGTGGAGGCCCCTGGGCAACTGCCCAGCTTGCCCATTGTTTGTTCATGGCATTAAAAAAATCTGCCCCTTTGGGGTTGTGCAGGGGGCAGGGTCTGACACCAAAATAGGTGTTTGCTTTCTTCTCAGAAACTACACATCCTATTCCAATAAAACTTGACCACAACATTCTGTCCATCACCCATGATGTACCAACGTTTTTTTCCTAGCATTTACAAAAATGGAGTCTAAGGTAGTCTATGGGGGTTGGGGGGGGGGGGGAGAGGGGGTGGATGGAGGTTGATTTTTCTTTTGTTTGTTTAAAGTCTTATGATGACGTTTGTATGATTGTACATGCTGCCCTGTCCTCCAGCATCCATTCAAATTGGTTAAAAATGCCCTGGTATGGTTTTAAATACCTTTAGTCAGTGTAGTATACTGCTTTATTCTACCAGATGAGCGCCCAGGGGTATTGCCACTCTGTTTATATTTAAATGGAAGTATACATTTCATGACGTAACATGTTCTATGATCTCTCAAGATGGATCTCAGTCTCATTTCCCTCCAAACTACGAATGCTGATTTGTACACAGGTGATGTCTATCCTGTAAATGTGGAAGGCAGACAACACAACAATGATTCATCTGTCACAGAAGATTCAAAATGTGCTTTGGCAAAGATATGTTCAGGTGATATTCACATGACAAACGGGAGTGCTGCCTGTTTTGCAACTGGTGAGTGGAAACGTAAAAAATTAACTTTGCATAAGAGATCTTTTGTGTTGAGAAAATATTAATTTTTTGGAAAAGTGTTAAATATTTAGCATTTTGATTTTGACAAAAAAAAGGAAAATTGTTGTGTTCTTTCTTTCTGTAGAACAATCCAGAAGTAATAAGGGACAAATAAGGTCCAGGCGCAGCTTGACAGTGAAGAAGAAGCCTTTTTTGAAGAAAAAATCACGAAATCAAGACTCACTTCCTATAAAATACAAGTGCATGTCTGGGCCTCACAACACCAAGATTAATATTAAATTGAACAAACGCAAAAAGGTTGTAGAAAGGGGAATACGTTATAAGTGTAATGTGTGCAGAATGGATTTTGCTTCAACGAGTTACATCAAAATACACATGAGGATTCATACAGGAAAACATCCCCACAAGTGCTCTGTCTGTGATAAAGGTTTCTTGACAAAAGGCAATTTGAAATCACATATGAGGATCCATACAGGAGAGCGACCTCACAAATGCTCGATATGTGATAAAGTTTTCTCTCAAAAAGGCGAATTGAAATCACATATGAAGATCCATACAGGAGAGCGACCTCACAAATGCTCGATATGTGATAAAGGTTTCTCTCAAAAAAGCCGTTTGAAATTACATATCAGGATCCACACAGGAGAGCGACCTCACAAATGCTCGATATGTGATAAAGGTTTCTCTCAAAAAGGCAGTTTGAAATTACATATCAGGATCCACACAGGAGAGCGACCTTACAAATGCTCGATATGTGATAAAGGTTTCTCTCAAAACAGCAATTTGAAATTACATATGAGGATCCATACAGGAGAGCAACCTTACAAATGCTCGATATGTGATAAAGGTTTCTCTCTAAACAGCAAATTGAAATCACATATGAAGATCCACACAGGAGAGCGACCTTACAAATGCTCAATATGTGATAAAGGTTTCTCTCATAGCAGCAGTTTGAAATCACATATGAGGATCCATACAGGAGAGCAAGCTTACAAATGCTCGATATGTGATAAAGGTTTCTCTCATAGCTGCAATTTGAAATCACATGTGAGGATCCATACAGGAGAGCGACCTTACAAATGTTCGATATGTGATAAAGGTTTCTCTCATAGCAGCAGTTTGAAATCACATATGAGGATCCATACAGGAGAGCTGAAATCTGTAATACCAGGATATGAAAAATGAGATGAAGAGGATTTGGAAATTGAAGAAATCTGAAATTGTACCAGTGATAGTCAGAGCAACAGGGAATCCAGATGATCAAGAAAATCCCAAAGAAGGACTTATAAAGCATTCCGGGGAATATCATGACAAATAATCTACAGGTGGAAGCTGTCAGAGGTTCAGTGAGGATTCTGAAACGAGCCCTTGGACCAAAGCTATGAGAACGAAGTTTCACAAGCTGGTCAATGAAAAAGAATCCTTTACCGAAAAAGGAGGTGGAGATTTTGAGTTCTGGGAGAACTTCCTTCCACCTTCTAAATAAAACCTGTCTGTGGAGATAACAACCAACGAGAGCATCCGTACAAATAGACCATGGGCCGAGTCCACTAATTCTGCTTGGTTTTCGAATTCCGTGGTCTACGATGAGAAGTATCTGCATATGTGCTTGATATGTTTAATAAGTGTAGATGAACCATTGATGAAATGTTCCCATGTTCGAAATTTGCACATTAATGAGCAACGGCTAAAAACAAAGAGGAAGTTAAACTCCGTTGGTGAGGACTTCCTTTTCCCGAGAAACGGTTGCATAGATGCTACTAAATCGAGATTTTGAGCATTGCAATCCTCTGATCATGCAAATGTATGATTTTGCAAATCATCTGATGTTATCAGATATTATTTTGTGGATTATTTCATGTACATAATTCCTATTTGTGTCCGTTGCTATGGTAAAAATATCCCTAGCAACCAATATTTCACAAACTGCTTCTATGCATCAATTGATTCACTAAAAGTATAAATCTGCCCTGTAAATTCGACTAGCCAGGCTCGAAACATACTGGTATACTTTGGGGACTCGTGATCCCACCCCACATCCCTATATTTATAACTTGGAAAACAAAAATGAAGCATTAAAGAAACAAATATTTCAAAAAACCGAAGTAATTATCACACATTTACTTTAATGGGTATTTATATTTGTGTCGTATCCCCATACTACCTTTTTCTATTTTTGTCCTCTTGAGATATACAGACACACAGATACACATAAACACACACATACTTTTACACACATGACACGTGCACATCCATATCATTCTTTTTTATATTCAAAATGATACTCATTCACTCTTCTTTCTTGTAAATATTTCCTGTTTCCTTCCCCTTTCTCTCCATTTAACACACACACACACACACACACACACACACACACACACACACACACACACACACACATGCACACCCATGCAGACACACACATGCACTCATTTTAAGTCACATTTTTCATAATCTTGTTACATCCGTTCTCCCTCCCCCCCTCCTCTATCTCTCATTCTCTCTCAAGCTGTGTGCATCCCTATCTGAAGCAGCACTAAATAATGGCAAAAGCCACTCAAACATACCATTTATGTTCAGTTTATAAACGGCTCATGTTTTCACATATTCTCTTTGACATATATATGATATTGCATACAACAAGTCTTGATGTAAACAAGTTTGTATGAGGATGTCATAGTTAGTCTGAATCATTACACAAACATGCAACTCCTCCAATTCCTCTGACTATCGGCAAGTTAGTGCACATTAAGTAATGCACATATAATTTGGTTCAATAATAAATGGGAAAGGATAGATATTGTACTTGGCATGCATATTCATTGTAATTTTTCAAATGAAAATCCGACCCTACAGGACAAAAGTTCACAATCTTAAACGACATTCGTTTTGTTTTAACCTGCAGTATAAACTGTTCTCGGCGAAAAGAAAACACAGGTATAATGTTTTAACTTTGGAATGAAATGCATAATTTCTCAGTCTTACATTCATCTGAAATACAAAATTTTGTATTAATTAATCTTTCATTTTTCAAATGGAAATGACCCTATTCTTTAGAAAGTGGCAAACCCTTTGTTGTTAAATGAAGAAAAAAGAACAAAAACGCAGAGATTTTTGTTGATACAATAACATTAAATGCATTCCTGTCAATCATATTTGTGCATTCAGTAGCAAAACATCAAAATGAATCAATGACTTATAGACTCAAGTTATAAAAACCCACAGAGTATAAGGAAGTAATTAAGCATCTTCATCTGATTCCAGAGTGTCAATTTCTTCCTCAATCTGGGTCAAGTCAGGAACAGACGCCTGAGTTGCACAGACTTTAGATGAACACAAATCAGTACAGGGAAGCTTGTTCAGCAAACACGAGCACCGCCCTCGAGTACATTGTGTCTTCTTGCAAGAGCAATGGGCAAGTTCCATTACACTTGATGGTGCTGGGGGAAGACCCATCCAGTCTATGGTGAGCAAACCATCATCAATATCCCAACCATTGTTCTTTGGTGATGATATTTCTGGTTTGCTGATAAGGCACATTTTTGTGAATGGCGGCTTGGGAGTTTGCTCACAATATGTGCTTGTGCATGAAATCTCTGTTTAGAGGCAAGCTTTTCTCTCCACAGCTCCCAGTCTTGAACATTCTGCATCTTGCTTAATTTGCCTCGCGGCAGCCCTTCTGCCCGTAGAGTTCACAGGTGTATGCTTCGATGTCTTCATGCAAGGATGGTGGTACGGTGAACGCCATGCCAAGCTTTTCAAATGTGGATCAGTGTTCTTTACTTGATGTCAAGGTATTGGCAGATTTTGGTTTATTATTACCATACATAGCACTCACTGTGTCGCATCCAGTAAAACAACAAAATCCTATTAACGCAGAACAAACTTCTTTCCTGAAATTGTCAATTATGTGACAGACAACAATTGTGCGTGTATTGCTTCCTCTGCCTGTGTGGAAGTAGACCTCTGCATCTATGACCTTGCAAAATTCCACACATAGTACCAAGACATCGGTGTCTGGACTGATGATGATGATGATGTGATCACTGTTATTACAGCGTACGAAGAGTGAAGTTGAAGTCTCGTATCGGCTTGTGTTGAGAACAGACTTGGGATTTGCAAAACTTCCTCATCATTGCCATGCTTTCGAATAGAATGACACTCAATGCAATGTCCAACAATAATTGTGATGTCATCAATCAGCTTCCCAGTCTTGCACCACTGTTTGAACAGAAACTGGAGCAGATTTTCCTTGTTGTCACCACAAGATCGAAACTTGGACCATTGTTTTGGTGTCCTCTGATCAGGAGAAAATATTTCACTGATCTGGGTCCCTCCCTCTGCTCGTCTTCCTCTTTCAGCATTCTTTATGCTGCCAGACACGTATCTGTCCGGAACAAAGTGCACAAACTTGGACTTGTTAATCTTTGTTTGTTTCACAAGGACTTTCAACATTTCATCAGCAAACTGTCCAAATGTTGGCTGTGGTTTGAAGACTCTGATGAGTGCCATCGAATCCCATACCCACATTGAGCCAAATGGGATCTCCTCAACTGATCCCTCCAGGAAGTGCATGAGTTTGTCTTTGTTGGTTTGTTGGTACAGGAGAGCCATCATGGTTTGGCAGTGGTGCAGGGAAATGGACCCAATGAATGAACCAGCATCTTTGATGTCAACCTTTCTCACTGAAGCAACAACAATCAGCCTGTGGACAGATCCTGGTCAGCTATCAAGGCGATTTCTTTACCCTTCACTTTTGTTGTGGTGGACTTATCTGTATCCTTGAAAGTCTTCAGCTTCATTTTCGTCATGGTGTCATGAAAACCAATATCATTTGATTGAAGTCTCTTCTGGCAGAATGTTGTGAAGGCAACTTCACCTTTTCGTTAGCCTCATGAAGGTCTGCAGCGACAGGTCTGATGCAAGCTGACCTGATGTTATGTAAAACAGCTCGTCTCATTCTAGTGAAGGACCAAAAGGGTTGACCATATTTTGAATTGTATCCATGATGTTCTGTATGTCCTTCTCATCACGCTCTTTTCGTGTTCTGTCTAAGTCAACACGGGCCCGACATGAAGTGTCACGACCAACCATCGCCATCTCCTGACAATTTCTCCAAATGGCAGTTCTTTCATATTTTAATAATGTCCATTTGTGCACTGAACCATTCTTGAGTGTGAATCCAGTCACTCCTCCTTTTGTCTTGGAGTCTCGGTTTGCAGTTTGCTCAATTATTTGGTCACAACCAATTTGAGCAAACCCATGCTTCTGTTGTGTTTGTGCAACAAAATTCCCAGCTTGAAAATCTGCATAGATGTCGGGTGACTCTGTCTCAAGCAGCACATCTCAAACCCATATGATGTCAGATACCTTGCATTATTGATTGTCATATGAAAAGAACCAAGGTGGAATGGAACGGATGCTCGACAGGTGAAGGTTCCAACTGGCTTGCCTTGTAGCCCTGATGAATAGAAGCAAGTCTTCAACCATTGGAATATATATGCTCCAGAAGTGGAACGTCTCAATATTCAGGTTGTCCATGATGAAGCTCTCATAGCCACCTACAAGCTCCTGAAATTTCTTTGAGTTGACAAGGTCGTCAAAGTCTTCAGCTGGGAATGCCTTCTGCAGGTGAATTGCAAGCTGGGAAGTGAAATTTCGCTCCTCTTCTGATACAGTTTCCGAGTGTGACTGCCATCGGAGTCATTGCAGTGCTTCACAAAGTAATTTGTGAGATCTTATGCCCCTGTTCTAATGATGGCCACTTATTACTCCCCCGACAGACCCAGTAGCAATCACTTCAGACTCGATGATAATGTCCTGGAAGCCAGCATCAGAATATCGCTTTCCAATACTCATTAGGGACAACATCATCTTCAATGACTCATTAGGCACAACACTGGCAGCAGCATCCATGTTGATGTCTGCTGTTGTGGGTGGCCAGATCAGCTGAGGATTGGCACAATTTCCATCGGATATTTTGAGCCTTTGAATAAATGGCCTGGTCCATGACTACAACAATCTTACTGAGTCCCAACCCATATGCTATGGCAAGGCTGCGGCACAGGATTGTGCACCCTGTGTTTAACTGAGTTAGACTGAGGACTGGCATCTATGACAGGTAAGTAGCCAATATTTGTTTGTGTTGGAATAGCACCTCTTTTAAACAATGTGTTGAAACCAGTCCATCCAGGTAAGACACGTTCATTAGGGTCTGCCATCTTTGTGAGAAAGTATGCGCTATCGATTTTCCATGCAGTTTATTGGACATGGATATGGTTCTCCAAGTCCAGTTGGACATTCTCAGCATATTTCTGGGGCGCTTTCCTTTGCCCTCCACGATAGAATTCCATGTTGGTTTATGGTGGCTGCAGGGATCGTTTCGTCATTCTCTGCGCAGATATTGCTTCATCAAGTGAGTCATCAGTGGATACCTGCCTTTGAATTATTATACCATTGGTATTGTGGGTGGTTCCTCTGCCAGATAGAGTTTCTTCACCGTAGTCATTGTTATCCCGTGCAATCATTGTATGGATATTTGGCTGGATATTTGGAGGTATGAAATGCTCTTCTCACTGAATCTGAAGTTGGGCCAGAGCTGTATCGTGTTCAAGGACCTGGGAAATTGAAGTACAATGTCCCAGGCCATTCAACAGCCCGATAAGCTGAGCAGATCAAGTTATGTGTCCAACCGATATAGCCAACGCAGAGTGCTTAGGCATGAGCCTCCTTCCATTGAAAGCAATGTTCATTATATCCTGGCAAGTTGGAATAATCTTCTTATTTCTATCTTCACCAACGTTGATCATCAATCGTCTCTATCTTCACCAACGTCTCTGATCATCAATTTGGTTTCAGACCAGGTCACTCTACTCTGGACATGCTGCTTCTGCTGTCTCAACAATGGATGGAGGTCCTCAATGCCAAACAGGAAATTAGAGCTGTCTCCCTCGACATATCACGTGCCTTCGACACGGTCTGGCACCCCGCTCTGCTCACCAAACTCTCCTCCTTTGGTATCCATGGAAATCTCCACGCATGGCTGGCGGACTTCCTCTCTAGTCGTCGTCAACGTGTGGCCCTGAATGGGTTTCTCTCATCTCCTCTTCCTGTTCAGGCTGGAGTTCCCCAAGGCAGTGTTCTGGGCCCCGTGCTTTTTCTGGTCTTCATCAATGATCTCTCTGACTCTCTCGAAAATCCTCTCTATCTCTTTGCTGATGACTCCACTCTCTGCCGCTCCATTCCTCTTCCCTCAGATCGGCAGTCTGCTGCCTCCTCACTCTCTGAAGACCTGGACAAAATCACAGACTGGTCAAACAAGTGGAACATGTCTTTCAATCCTGACAAATCTCACACTCTTACTATGTCTCTCCGAAAAGATCGACTGGACAACCCTCCCATCTACTTTCTCAACAATCCTCTCCAAGAAGTTCTGTCGCTCAAGATTTTGGGTCTCACTATCTGCCATGATCTTTCTTGGGAAAACCACATTTCCAAGCTGGCCTCCAAAGCCAGTCGCCGACTGGGCATCCTCCGTCGTGCGAAGTCCTTCCTCGGCACACCTGAGCTCCTCACCACATACAAGGCTTTCATCCGCAGCTCAATGGAATACTGTTCTGCCCTTTGGGCCGGTGCTCCTGCCTCACACCTAGCTCGGCTTCACGCTGTTGAAACCAAAGCTTTCAGAATTATTGGAATCCCCCGCGATGAAGCTATCTCTGAGGGCCTTTCACTCACTCACCGCAGGCAGGTAGGTGGTCTTTCTGTCTTCTACCGACTCCTCTCCGGCCTTGCACCCCCAGCTCTCTCTGTGCTCTGTCCCCCAAATATTCCTACAGGTCGCACAAGATCTGCCAGCAACCCTCTGATGGTTAAACTGCCGAAATCTCGGCTCTCTGCTCACCTTCACTCTTTCATTCCTCTTTTCTCCCGCCTCTGGAACAAACTCCCTCACTCCCTTCAATCCCACTCCTCCCTCCAGGTCTTTAAAACAGCTGTTCACCACCATCTCTTATCTTCCCCCATCCAAAACCTTGATCTTTTCTACCCCCGCTAATTCACCCCAGATCCACCTTGTTTGAAATTCCAACTTCTTTCCTGGAAGTCCTGGCAGTGTCCATATGTTTTATACCTCTCCCACCGCCCCCTTCCCATGCCCCCCCCCCCCCAAAGCCCTCACCCTCTCTCAGATCTCTCGATGGCTCCATGTCTCTCGGTCCCTGCTCTCAAATGTTGTGTTTGTGTCCTTCCCCCTCTCTCCCCATCTTGTCTACTGCTCCCGATGTTATATGTTTTATGTGTCGGTTTGTCTTTCGGTGTGATTAATGTTCGCTCTTTCACGAGCCTCGATATTGTATACAAAAAAAAAAAAAAAAAAAAAAAAAAAAAAACGTTTACACGTGCAATTTATTGAGGAAGTTCATCGGACGCTCCTGTTGACCATGCCATGAAGTTCGAAGACTCATGAGGCACAACACTAGCAGCAGCATCCATGTTGATTGCTGCTGTTGGTGGCCAGATGAGCTGAGGATTGGCACAAGTTGCAATGATCCTCCTCTTCAGTGATTGTGCAGCATGGTAAAGAACTCTATAGTTATGCCCTGCATTCATATGAGATGTGGTTTCATCTTGGTTTGTGTCTGAGTCATCTGTCTCATCTGTGCTCACATCAGAGGAGAGTGGGAGAGCAACCTCCTGTAACACCTGGCCTGTGGACAAATCTTCCACAATCACTAAATCACTCTCGTTGTTGTGAGGTGATCTCAAAAACTTCAGAAATGGGTTTGTCTTTTGAAGTCTCTTCTTTAGATAAAAGGATTTGTATCCAATATCTACCCCCTCTACCTCACATACCCATTTCTTAAATGAAGATAGTAATTTCTTCAAGCACAGCACTTCACGTTTCTTTGTTATTCTTTCTTCTATGACGGATACACAGAAGTATTTGTGTTCTGCCTAATAGAGGGTTTTTTCAAGACCCTCTTCATTCTCTTTCCTATTCTGAAATCTTGTGCATCTCTGGTAACAAGTTAAATGGTACCGAACTTCTAACGCTACAAGATCCTGTCCAAGTATATGCAATAAAATGCTCTCATCTTTGTGCAATTCTGCAGCATTCACCAGTTTACCCACTGTAACTGTTTCACACTGGATAAGTTTTTCTTTCTTTCCTTTTTTGCTGAAGTGTTCGATGATGTACCTTTCTTTGCTGCAAATGATGCATTGGGCTGGCAAAAGGTGAGAAGCCCTAGATGGTACAGCATGTCAGTCAGGTCCTTTCTGTTGGAGAAGTTGAAACTTGGGTGCTACGGCCTCACTCTTCTTAGCTTCTTGCTTCTGGATTTCACTGGTTGTAGCAGCTGCATTTGAAAAATAATTAAAGCAACAAAGTGAAAATGGAGGAAATAGCATTGAGATCTAATCAATGAATAGCTTTATGTTACAATATTTTAATTTCATAGATTCTTTATATAATAGAGGCCAAAACAATGTCATTAATTTTGTGTTTCATTACGCATAATGATACAAATAAAAAGCTTAACCTAGACATACAACATGTAAGTATCACCACATCAACAAGTTAGTGCAGTGGTCATACGTACGTCTGTTACGTCATATGTACATCAACACACAAGTGCTAAAACGTGGTGAAGTTTTCATCCGATGGACAGTGAGTGGGCCTGTGCAATTTGTAGTGTGCAGGACTGCAGACAAATTGGTTCCAATCTTGGTCTTGCCAGTGAAACGCATAAAACATGCACAGTGACATCCAACGGAGTTAGGAACAACATCGAGAAGATCTGGTGCCAAAACAAGCTCCAAATGTAATCGTTTGATTTTGTTTTGGTGGCAATTGTACTTTCTCTAGTTCCCAAGCTTTTCCACTCATGAACACTTACACGAAAGTTTTGCAAACTTATGTCCGAAATAGAAATTAGATTTGTCTGCACATTGGTCCACAACGTGCATGCAGCACGCCATGTTGCGATGTCCCAACAACGTGTTCATGCACACACTGTACGATGACTGTGATTGGTTAATTTTGTGGAGCCTGTGTTACAACCGTCATAATTGGTCGAGTAAGGCTTACAATGACGTCATTATTTCAGAAGAATTGCCTGCAGCAAGGGTAATTGTATCGTCCTTATTACCTTCACAGTGCATTGAAAAAATGTGCTGGTTTTAAAAATGGGAACATTCATAAATGTTCTTAGAAATCTTCCAGCTGATTAAAATATTTTAAGTAAAGTACTTCTCTGACGCAGACCGTGGAAAGTAAGAATTTGAGGGCTCGGCCCATAGCCTAAAATGTTATATTTGTGACAAGGATTTTATTTCGAAACGGAGCTTGACCTTCCATGGTGCAACCCACGCTGGAGCGAGCACATAAAAGGTGCCACACTGGGTTGTTTGTGCCACCCTTGTAAGCGATTCTCGGCAGGCGGCAAGGTATTCAGGGAACCAGGAAGGAGAAAGCTATCGTGAAAGCGTACATCCCTTTGGGCATCTACCTTGAAAGCACAACTCCTCAAAGTACCATCTGTAACCCCTGACAACCAGCCGGCATCCCAAACCCCTTGATGAAAGCCATACAGCTTGCTGCCACCAGAATGTCCACAGCAATGACTGCAAACTGGAGTCAGAAGGCAACAAGAATCTCAAAATTGTAACCCCATCTGCATCCTCAAACTAAGTTTTAATAAAATGACAGCTTTAAAAAAATGTAAAACTTCTTAATTTGGTTCTTAATATTCTCATAATATGGAATTGTTGAAAAATTGATGTCAAAAACTTAAATGGAAACAGAACTTAATCTCTCAATCTGATCTTGGATCTCATCGTGTTCCTTTCAAGGTCTTCCTTCGGTTTCCAGTTTGTAATTCTTGTCTCTGTCTTTGCCATGTATCCAGCCAAGTTGCATTTGAGTTTTTTGATTGTGACCAGTG